>NW_027192903.1:0-271000 GCF_949987515.2 Delphinus delphis | reverse complement strand
TAAAACATGCATGTGGAACCCAAGTATGATCAACCATGTGAACGGGAGACGTGTTCAAATATGTCTCAGTTTTCCTCCCCTGGTACTCGGGTGCAACATTCCAGACGCTTTACTAACACTCTCCCCACTTGGAGAGTCAGCGCCTTTAACCTCCTGTTTGGCCCAGTTTGCAATTTCTGCGGAAGATGAACAGGAATAGCGAGAACCAATGAGAGGCTAGCTGGAGGTGTCTAGAAGGGCAAATTTAACTCTCATTTCCCACCAGGAAGAGGAATTAACCAAAGGCTCAGCGTGCCGGGCCGGAACCAGATTAGGGCCTGAAGCCATCCTGCGGTGTTGCGGCCAGGTCACAAGAAAGCGAGTTGAAGAAAGGAGCTCAGGGGCACTGTAATTCACAAACCTGCAGAGTTATAAATGACAGCTATCGTCCAAAAATAGACTGAAGTAAGGCTGCCAAGAGGACTTGAAAGCGGGGCAGAATTGCAGGAAACCGATTTCAGGATGTAGACTGGAATTGCATTGAAAGCATAGGAAAAGAGGCAGAACGTCCACAATGATGCACTTGGCCAAAAAGGGCGTATGCGTTTTTTCCTGAATATATTCAGGAAAAAACGCATACGCCCTTTTTGGCCAACCAAGCAAGCTTGCAAAGGAAATCTGCACTACAATGAAGTCTCACTTCCCCCCGGTCAAAAGGGCCATCTGAAAAAAGTGTAAAATCCAGAAAGGCAGGACAGGCCATGGAGAACTGGGAGCCTTGTTATGCTGATGGGCGGGATGTAAATTCCCAACAACCACTGGGGAGAAGTGTATGGTGTTTCCTGAAACATCTAAAAAACAAAGCAACAGAACCTAGGGCACTTCCACTTATGGTCCTATAGCTTAGGGAAATTAAAATCAAAAAGACACAGCCACCCCAAAGTTTGGAACGGCTCTGTTTACAAGAACCTCGTTTACAGTACAAGTTCAACATCGCAGAAAGTGAAAAATGGATAAAGAAGTTGTGGTATTTACTTACAAAGCAATATCACTCAGCAATGAAATCTGTGTCATCAGGCCCTTAGCAGCACAATGAGTGGATTCAGGTATGATGATTCTAACTGAAGTAAGTCACACAGAAAAAGAAACATCATAAGATATCAGTAATACACGGAATGTAAACTTGGCTACACAGGAACTGAATTACAGAACAGAACAGGGTCTCAAATT
This sequence comes from Delphinus delphis, assembly GCF_949987515.2. Taxonomy (NCBI): domain Eukaryota; kingdom Metazoa; phylum Chordata; class Mammalia; order Artiodactyla; family Delphinidae; genus Delphinus; species Delphinus delphis. Next base: position 269,791 of record NW_027192903.1, on the reverse strand, counting down.
TAGAAAACCAACTTATGCTTGCTTAAGGGTAAAGGTGAGTTGGGGTGCTGCATAAAACCAGAGATTGAAATGAGCACAGATAAAGTTCCTTAAGTCAAATATGGAATAGACAAGAGCTACTCCTTGCTCAACGAAATGGACTCAACACTGCATATTAAACGCCTAAGAATGTACCTGACTAGTAAGTATCTTAAAACCTATGGATTGCTATGTCTCCGAAAGAGAATCAAGCATGTGTACAGGGGCATAAACGCAGCAGTGATAGGATTGGAGAGGTTCGGTGAGCAAATGAAGACCCGTTGAAGTCATATTGCATGGTACCCATTACACGGGTCTTAACTCTCCAGGTTTAAGGTATTCTTCCTTCAGCTAAAACATGCATGTGGAACCCAAGTATGATCAACCATGTGAACGGGAGACGTGTTCAAATATGTCTCAGTTTTCCTCCCCTGGTACTCGGGTGCAACATTCCAGACGCTTTACTAACACTCTCCCCACTTGGAGAGTCAGCGCCTTTAACCTCCTGTTTGGCCCAGTTTGCAATTTCTGCGGAAGATGAACAGGAATAGCGAGAACCAATGAGAGACTAGCTGGAGGTGTCTGGACGGGCAAATTTAACTCTCATTTCCCACCAGGAAGAGGAAATAACCAAAGGCTCAGCGTGCCATGCCGGAACCAGATTAGGGCCTGAAGCCATCCTGCGGTGTTGCGGCCAGGTCACAAGAAAGCGAGTTGAAGAAAGGAGCTCAGGGGCACTGTAATTCACAAACCTGCAGAGTTATAAATGACAGCTATCGTCCAAAAATAGACTGAAGTAAGGCTGCCAAGAGGACTTGAAAGCGGGGCAGAATTGCAGGAAACCGATTTCAGGAGGTAGACTGGAATTGCATTGAAAGCATAGGAAAAGAGGCAGAACGTCCACAATGATGCACTTGGCCAAAAAAGGCGTATGCGTTTTTTCCTGAATATATTCAGGAAAAAACGCATACGCCCTTTTTGGCCAACCAAGCAAGCTTGCAAAGGAAATCTGCACTACAATGAAGTCTCACTTCCCCCCGGTCAAAAGGGCCATGTGAAAAAAGTGTAAAATCCAGAAAGGCAGGACAGGCCATGGAGAACTGGGAGCCTTGTTATGCTGATGGGCGGGATGTAAATTGCCAACAGACACTCGGGAGAAGTGTATGGTGTTTCCTGAAACATCTAAAAAACAAAGCAACAGAGCCTAGGGCACTTCCACTTATGGTCCTATAGCTTAGGGAAATTAAAATCAAAAAGACACAGCCACCCCAAAGTTTGGGACGCCTCCATTTACAAGAACCTCGTTTACCGTACAAGTTCAACATCGCAGAAAGTGAAAAATGGATAAAGAACTTGTGGTACTTACGTACAATGCAGTATCACTCAGCAATGAAATCTATGTCATCAGGCCCATAGCAGCATAATGAGTGGATTCAGGTACGATGATTCTAACTGAAATAAGTCACACAGAAAAAGAAACATCATAAGATATCAGTAATACACGGAATGTAAACATGGCTACACAGGAACTGAATTACAGAACAGAACAGGGTCTCAAATTTAGAAAACCAACTTATGCTTGCTTAAGGGGAAAGGTGAGTTGGGGTGCTGCATAAAACCAGAGATTGAAATGAGCACAGATAAAGTTCCTTAAGCCAAATATGGAATAGACAAGAGCTACTCCTTGCTCACCGAAATGGACTCAACACCCCATATTAAACGCCTAAGAATGTACCTGACTAGTAAGTATCTTAAAACCTATGGATTGCTATGTCTCCAAAAGAGAATCAAGCGTGTGTACAGGGGCATAAACGCAGCAGTGATAGGATTGGAGAGGTTCGGTGAGCAAATGAAGACCCTTTGAAGTCATATTTCATGGTACCCATTCCACGGGTCTCAACTCTCCAGGTTTAAGGTATTCTTCCTTTAGCTAAAACATGCATGTGGAACCCAGAGTATGATCAACCATGTGAACGGGAGACGTGTTCAAATATGTCTCAGTTTTCCTCCCCTGGTACTCGGGTGCAACATTCCAGACGCTTTACTAACACTCTTCCGACTTGGAGAGTCAGTCCCTTTAACCTCCTGTTTGGCCCAGTTTGCAATTTCTGCGGAAGATGAACAGGAATAGCAAGAACCAATGAGAGACTAGCTGGAGGTGTCTCGACGGGCAAATTTAACTCTCATTTCCCACCAGGAAGAGGAATTAACCAAAGGCTCAGCGTGCCGTGCCGGAACCAGATTAGGGCCTGAAGCCATCCTGCGGTGTTGCGGCCAGGTCACAAGAAAGCGAGTTGAAGAAAGGAGCTCAGGGGCACTGTAATTCACAAACCTGCAGAGTTATAAATGACAGCTATCGTCCAAAAATAGACTGAAGTAAGGCTGCCAAGAGGACTTGAAAGCGGGGCAGAATTGCAGGAAACCGATTTCAGGAGGTAGACTGGAATTGCATTGAAAGCATAGGAAAAGAGGCAGAACGTCCACAATGATGCACTTGGCCAAAAAGGGCGTATGCGTTTTTTCCTGAATATATTCAGGAAAAAACGCATACGCCCTTTTTGGCCAACCAAGCAAGCTTGCAAAGGAAATCTGCACTACAATGAAGTCTCACTTCCCCCCGGTAAAAAGGGCCATCTGAAAAAAGTGTAAAATCCAGAAAGGCAGGACAGGCTATGGACAACTGGGAGCCTTGTTATGCTGATGGGCGGGATGTAAATTGCCAACAGACACTCGGGAGAAGTGTATGGTGTTTCCTGAAACATCTAAAAAACAAAGCAACAGAGCCTAGGGCACTGCCACTTATGGTCCTATAGCTTAGGGAAATTAAAATCAGAAAGACACAGCCACCTCAAACTTTCGGACGGCTCTGTTTACAAGAACCTTGTTTACAGTACAAGTTCAACATCGCAGAAAGTGAAAAATGGATAAAGAACTTGTGGTACTTACGTACAATGCAGTATCACTCAGCAATGAAATCTATGTCATCAGGCCTGTAGCAGCATAATGAGTGGATTCAGGTACGATGATTCTAACTGAAATAAGTCACACAGAAAAAGAAACATCATAAGATATCACTAATACACGGAATGTAAACTTGGCTACACAGGAACTGCATTCCAGAACAGAACAGGGTCTCAAATTTAGAAAACCAACTTATGCTTGCTTAAGGGTAAAGGTGAGTTGGGGTGCTGCATAAAACCAGAGATTGAAATGAGCACAGATAAAGTTCCTTAAGCCAAATATGGAATAGACAAGAGCTACTCCTTGCTCAACGAAATGGACTCAACACCCCATAGTAAACGCCTAAGAATGTACCTGCCTAGTAAGTATCTTAAAACCTATGGATTGCTATGTCTCCAAAAGAGAATCAAGCGTGTGTACAGGGGCATAAACGCAGCAGTGATAGGATTGGAGAGGTTCGGTGAGCAAATGAAGACTCTTTGAAGTCATATTGCATGGTACCCATTCCACGGGTCTCAACTCTCCAGGTTTAAGGTATTCTTCCTTCAGCTAAAACATGCATGTGGAACCCAAGTATGATCAACCATGTGAATGGGAGACGTGTTCAAATATGTCTCAGTTTTCCTCCCCTGGTACTCGGGTGCAACATTCCAGACGCTTTACTAACACTCTCCGCACTTGGAGAGTCAGCGCCTTTAACCTCCTGTTTGGCCCAGTTTGCAATTTCTGCGGAAGATGAACAGGAATAGCGAGAACCAATGAGAGGCTAGCTGGAGGTATCTGGACGGGCAAATTTAACTCTCATTTCCCACCAGGAAGAGGAAATAACCAAAGGCTCAGCGTGCCGTGCCGGAACCAGATTAGGGCCTGAAGCCATCCTGCGGTGTTGCGGCCAGGTCACAAGAAAGCAAGTTGAAGAAAGGAGCTCAGGGGCACTGTAATGCACAAACCTGCAGAGTTATAAATGACAGCTATCGTCCAAAAATAGACTGAAGTAAGGCTGCCAAGAGGACTTGAAAGCGGGGCAGAATTGCAGGAAACCGATTTCAGGAGGTAGACTGGAATTGCATTGAAAGCATAGGAAAAGAGGCAGAACGTCCACAATGATGCACTTGGCCAAAAAGGGCGTATGCGTTTTTTCCTGAATATATTCAGGAAAAAACGCATACGCCCTTTTTGGCCAACCAAGCAAGCTTGCAAAGGAAATCTGCACTACAATGAAGTCTCACTTCCCCCCGGTCAAAAGGGCCATCTGAAAAAAGTGTAAAATCCAGAAAGGCAACAGGCCATTGAGAACTGGGAGCCTTGTTATGCTGATGGGCGGGATGTAAATTGCCAACAGACACTGGGGAGAAGTGTATGGTGTTTCCTGAAACATCTAAAAAACAAAGCAACAGAGCCTAGGGCACTTCCACTTATGGTCCTATAGCTTAGGGAAATTAAAATCAAAAAGACACAGCCACCCCAAAGTTTGGAACGGCTCTGTTTACAAGAACCTAGTTTACAGTACAAGTTCAACATCGCAGAAAGTGAAAAATGGATAAAGAAGTTGTGGTATTCACTTACAAAGCAATATCACTCAGCAATGAAATCTATTTCATCAGGCCCTTAGCATCACAATGAGTGGATTCAGGTATGATGATTCTAACTGAAATAAGTCACACAGAAAAAGAAACATCATAAGATATCAGTAATACACGGAATGTAAACTTGGCTACACAGGAACTGAATTACAGAACAGAACAGGGTCTCAAATTTAGAAAAACAACTTATGCTTGCTTAAGAGTAATGGTGATTTGGGGTGCTGCATAAAACCAGAGATTGAAATGAGCACAGATAAAGTTCCTTAAGCCAAATATGGAATAGACAAGAGCTACTCCTTGCTCAACGAAATGGACTCAACACCGCATATTAAACGCCTAAGAATGTACCTGACTAGTAAGTATCTTAAAACCTATGGATTGCTATGTCTCCGAAAGAGAATCAAGCATGTGTACAGGGGCATAAACGCAGCAGTGATAGGATTGGAGAGGTTCGGTGAGCAAATGAAGACCCTTTGAAGTCATATTGCATGGTACCCATTCCACGGGTTTCAACTACCCAGGTTTTAGGTATTCTTCCTTCAGCTAAAACATGCATGTGGAACCCAAGTATGATCAACCATGTGAACGGGAGACGTGTTCAAATATGTCTCAGTTTTCCTCCCCTGGTACTCGGGTGCAACATTCCAGACGCTTTACTAACACTCTCCCCACTTGGAGAGTCAGCGCCTTTAACCTCCTGTTTGGCCCAGTTTGCAATTTCTGCGGAAGATGAACAGGAATAGCGAGAACCAATGAGAGGCTAGCTGGAGGTGTCTGGACGGGCAAATTTAACTCTCATTTCCCACCGGGAAAAGGAAATAACCAAAGGCTCAGCGTGCCGTGCCGGAACCAGATTAGGGCCTGAAGCCATCCTGCGGTGTTGCGGCCAGGTCACAAGAAAGCAAGTTGAAGAAAGGAGCTCAGGGGCACTGTAATGCACAAACCTGCAGAGTTATAAATGACAGCTATCGTCCAAAAATAGACTGAAGTAAGGCTGCCAAGAGGACTTGAAAGCGGGGCAGAATTGCAGGAAACCGATTTCAGGAGGTAGACTGGAATTGCATTGAAAGCATAGGAAAAGAGGCAGAACGTCCACAATGATGCACTTGGCCAAAAAGGGCGTATGCGTTTTTTCCTGAATATATTCAGGAAAAAACGCATACGCCCTTTTTGGCCAACCAAGCAAGCTTGCAAAGGAAATCTGCACTACAATGAAGTCTCACTTCCCCCCGGTCAAAAGGGCCATGTGAAAAAAGTGTAAAATCCAGAAAGGCAGGACAGGCCATGGAGAACTGGGAGCCTTGTTATGCTGATGGGCGGGATGTAAATTGCCAACAGACACTCGGGAGAAGTGTATGGTGTTTCCTGAAACATCTAAAAAACAAAGCAACAGAGCCTAGGGCACTTCCACTTATGGTCCTATAGCTTAGGGAAATTAAAATCAAAAAGACACAGCCACCCCAAAGTTTGGGACGCCTCCATTTACAAGAACCTCGTTTACCATACAAGTTCAACATCACAGAAAGTGAAAAATGGATAAAGAACTTGTGGTACTTACGTACAATGCAGTATCACTCAGCAATGAAATCTATGTCATCAGGCCCATAGCAGCATAATGAGTGGATTCAGGTACGATGATTCTAACTGAAATAAGTCACACAGAAAAAGAAACATCATAAGATATCAGTAATACACGGAATGTAAACATGGCTACACAGGAACTGAATTACAGAACAGAACAGGGTCTCAAATTTAGAAAACCAACTTATGCTTGCTTAAGGGGAAAGGTGAGTTGGGGTGCTGCATAAAACCAGAGATTGAAATGAGCACAGATAAAGTTCCTTAAGCCAAATATGGAATAGACAAGAGCTACTCCTTGCTCACCGAAATGGACTCAACACCCCATATTAAACGCCTAAGAATGTACCTGACTAGTAAGTATCTTAAAACCTATGGATTGCTATGTCTCCAAAAGAGAATCAAGCGTGTGTACAGGGGCATAAACGCAGCAGTGATAGGATTGGAGAGGTTCGGTGAGCAAATGAAGACCCTTTGAAGTCATATTGCATGGTACCCATTCCACGGGTCTCAACTCTCCAGGTTTAAGGTATTCTTCCTTTAGCTAAAACATGCATGTGGAACCCAGAGTATGATCAACCATGTGAACGGGAGACGTGTTCAAATATGTCTCAGTTTTCCTCCCCTGGTACTCGGGTGCAACATTCCAGACGCTTTACTAACACTCTTCCGACTTGGAGAGTCAGTCCCTTTAACCTCCTGTTTGGCCCAGTTTGCAATTTCTGCGGAAGATGAACAGGAATAGCAAGAACCAATGAGAGACTAGCTGGAGGTGTCTCGACGGGCAAATTTAACTCTCATTTCCCACCAGGAAGAGGAATTAACCAAAGGCTCAGTGTGCCGTGCCGGAACCAGATTAGGGCCTGAAGCCATCCTGCGGTGTTGCGGCCAGGTCACAAGAAAGCGAGTTGAAGAAAGGAGCTCAGGGGCACTGTAATTCACAAACCTGCAGAGTTATAAATGACAGCTATCGTCCAAAAATAGACTGAAGTAAGGCTGCCAAGAGGACTTGAAAGCGGGGCAGAATTGCAGGAAACCGATTTCAGGAGGTAGACTGGAATTGCATTGAAAGCATAGGAAAAGAGGCAGAACGTCCACAATGATGCACTTGGCCAAAAAGGGCGTATGCGTTTTTTCCTGAATATATTCAGGAAAAAACGCATACGCCCTTTTTGGCCAACCAAGCAAGCTTGCAAAGGAAATCTGCACTACAATGAAGTCTCACTTCCCCCCGGTCAAAAGGGCCATCTGAAAAAAGTGTAAAATCCAGAAAGGCAGGACAGGCCATGGACAACTGGGAGCCTTGTTATGCTGATGGGCGGGATGTAAATTGCCAACAGACACTCGGGAGAAGTGTATGGTGTTTCCTGAAACATCTAAAAAACAAAGCAACAGAGCCTAGGGCACTGCCACTTATGGTCCTATAGCTTAGGGAAATTAAAATCAAAAAGACACAGCCACCTCAAACTTTCGGACGGCTCTGTTTACAAGAACCTTGTTTACAGTACAAGTTCAACATCGCAGAAAGTGAAAAATGGATAAAGAACTTGTGGTACTTACGTACAATGCAGTATCACTCAGCAATGAAATCTATGTCATCAGGCCCGTAGCAGCATAATGAGTGGATTCAGGTACGATGATTCTAACTGAAATAAGTCACACAGAAAAAGAAACATCATAAGATATCACTAATACACGGAATGTAAACTTGGCTACACAGGAACTGCATTCCAGAACAGAACAGGGTCTCAAATTTAGAAAACCAACTTATGCTTGCTTAAGGGTAAAGGTGAGTTGGGGTGCTGCATAAAACCAGAGATTGAAATGAGCACAGATAAAGTTCCTTAAGCCAAATATGGAATAGACAAGAGCTACTCCTTGCTCAACGAAATGGACTCAACACCCCATAGTAAACGCCTAAGAATGTACCTGCCTAGTAAGTATCTTAAAACCTATGGATTGCTATGTCTCCAAAAGAGAATCAAGCGTGTGTACAGGGGCATAAACGCAGCAGTGATAGGATTGGAGAGGTTCGGTGAGCAAATGAAGACTCTTTGAAGTCATATTGCATGGTACCCATTCCACGGGTCTCAACTCTCCAGGTTTAAGGTATTCTTCCTTCAGCTAAAACATGCATGTGGAACCCAAGTATGATCAACCATGTGAATGGGAGACGTGTTCAAATATGTCTCAGTTTTCCTCCCCTGGTACTCGGGTGCAACATTCCAGACGCTTTACTAACACTCTCCGCACTTGGAGAGTCAGCGCCTTTAACCTCCTGTTTGGCCCAGTTTGCAATTTCTGCGGAAGATGAACAGGAATAGCGAGAACCAATGAGAGGCTAGCTGGAGGTATCTGGACGGGCAAATTTAACTCTCATTTCCCACCAGGAAGAGGAAATAACCAAAGGCTCAGCGTGCCGTGCCGGAACCAGATTAGGGCCTGAAGCCATCCTGCGGTGTTGCGGCCAGGTCACAAGAAAGCAAGTTGAAGAAAGGAGCTCAGGGGCACTGTAATGCACAAACCTGCAGAGTTATAAATGACAGCTATCGTCCAAAAATAGACTGAAGTAAGGCTGCCAAGAGGACTTGAAAGCGGGGCAGAATTGCAGGAAACCGATTTCAGGAGGTAGACTGGAATTGCATTGAAAGCATAGGAAAAGAGGCAGAACGTCCACAATGATGCACTTGGCCAAAAAGGGCGTATGCGTTTTTTCCTGAATATATTCAGGAAAAAACGCATACGCCCTTTTTGGCCAACCAAGCAAGCTTGCAAAGGAAATCTGCACTACAATGAAGTCTCACTTCCCCCCGGTCAAAAGGGCCATCTGAAAAAACTGTAAAATCCAGAAAGGCAACAGGCCATTGAGAACTGGGAGCCTTGTTATGCTGATGGGCGGGATGTAAATTGCCAACAGACACTCGGGAGAAGTGTATGGTGTTTCCTGAAACATCTAAAAAACAAAGCAACAGAGCCTAGGGCACTTCCACTTATGGTCCTATAGCTTAGGGAAATTAAAATCAAAAAGACACAGCCACCCCAAAGTTTGGAACGGCTCTGTTTACAAGAACCTAGTTTACAGTACAAGTTCAACATCGCAGAAAGTGAAAAATGGATAAAGAAGTTGTGGTATTCACTTACAAAGCAATATCACTCAGCAATGAAATCTATGTCATCAGGCCCTTAGCATCACAATGAGTGGATTCAGGTATGATGATTCTAACTGAAATAAGTCACACAGAAAAAGAAACATCATAAGATATCAGTAATACACGGAATGTAAACTTGGCTACACAGGAACTGAATTACAGAACAGAACAGGGTCTCAAATTTAGAAAAACAACTTATGCTTGCTTAAGAGTAATGGTGATTTGGGGTGCTGCATAAAACCAGAGATTGAAATGAGCACAGATAAAGTTCCTTAAGCCAAATATGGAATAGACAAGAGCTACTCCTTGCTCAACGAAATGGACTCAACACCGCATATTAAACGCCTAAGAATGTACCTGACTAGTAAGTATCTTAAAACCTATGGATTGCTATGTCTCCGAAAGAGAATCAAGCATGTGTACAGGGGCATAAACGCAGCAGTGATAGGATTGGAGAGGTTCGGTGAGCAAATGAAGACCCTTTGAAGTCATATTGCATGGTACCCATTCCACGGGTTTCAACTACCCAGGTTTTAGGTATTCTTCCTTCAGCTAAAACATGCATGTGGAACCCAAGTATGATCAACCATGTGAACGGGAGACGTGTTCAAATATGTCTCAGTTTTCCTCCCCTGGTACTCGGGTGCAACATTCCAGACGCTTTACTAACACTCTCCCCACTTGGAGAGTCAGCGCCTTTAACCTCCTGTTTGGCCCAGTTTGCAATTTCTGCGGAAGATGAACAGGAATAGCGAGAACCAATGAGAGGCTAGCTGGAGGTGTCTGGACGGGCAAATTTAACTCTCATTTCCCACCGGGAAAAGGAAATAACCAAAGGCTCAGCGTGCCGTGCCGGAACCAGATTAGGGCCTGAAGCCATCCTGCGGTGTTGCGGCCAGGTCACAAGAAAGCAAGTTGAAGAAAGGAGCTCAGGGGCACTGTAATGCACAAACCTGCAGAGTTATAAATGACAGCTATCGTCCAAAAATAGACTGAAGTAAGGCTGCCAAGTGGACTTGAAAGCGGGGCAGAATTGCAGGAAACCGATTTCAGGAGGTAGACTGGAATTGCATTGAAAGCATAGGAAAAGAGGCAGAACGTCCACAATGATGCACTTGGCCAAAAAGGGCGTATGCGTTTTTTCCTGAATATATTCAGGAAAAAACGCATACGCCCTTTTTGGCCAACCAAGCAAGCTTGCAAAGGAAATCTGCACTACAATGAAGTCTCACTTCCCCCCGGTCAAAAGGGCCATGTGAAAAAAGTGTAAAATCCAGAAAGGCAGGACAGGCCATGGAGAACTGGGAGCCTTGTTATGCTGATGGGCGGGATGTAAATTGCCAACAGACACTCGGGAGAAGTGTATGGTGTTTCCTGAAACATCTAAAAAACAAAGCAACAGAGCCTAGGGCACTGCCACTTATGGTCCTATAGCTTAGGGAAATTAAAATCAAAAAGACACAGCCACCCCAAAGTTTGGAACGGCTCTGTTTACAAGAACCTCGTTTACAGTACAAGTTCAACATCGCAGAAAGTGAAAAATGGATAAAGAAGTTGTGGTATTTACTTACAAAGCAATATCACTCAGCAATGAAATCTGTGTCATCAGGCCCTTAGGAGCACAATGAGTGGATTCAGGTATGATGATTCTAACTGAAATAAGTCACACAGAAAAGAAACATCATAAGATATCAGTAATACACGGAATGTAAACTTGGCTACACAGGAACTGAATTATAGAACAGAACAGGGTCCCAAATTTAGAAAACCAACTTATTCTTGCTTAAGGGTAAAGGTGAGTTGGGGTGCTGCATAAAACCAGAGATTGAAATGAGCACAGATAAAGTTCCTTAAGTCAAAGATGGAATAGACAAGAGCTACTCCTTGCTCAACGAAATGGACTCAACACCGCATATTAAACGCCTAAGAATGTACCTGACTAGTAAGTATCGTAAAACCTATGGATTGCTATGTCTCCAAAAGAGAATCAAGCATGTGTACAGGGGCATAAACGCAGCAGTGATAGGATTGGAGAGGTTCGGTGAGCAAATGAAGACCCTTTGAAGTCATATTGCATGGTACGCATTACACGGGTCTCAACTCTCCAGGTTTAAGGTATTCTTCCTTCAGCTAAAACATGCGTGTGGAACCTAGAGTATGATCAACCATGTGATCGGGAGACGTGTTCAAATATGTCTCAGTTTTCCTCCCCTGGTACTCGGGTGCAACATTCCAGACGCTTTACTAACACTCTCCCGACTTGGAGAGTCAGTCCCTTTAACCTCCTGTTTGGCCCAGTTTGCAATTTCTGCGGAAGATGAACAGGAATAGCGAGAACCAATGAGAGACTAGCTGGAGGTGTCTGGACGGGCAAATTTAACTCTCATTTCCCACCAGGAAGAGGAATTAACCAAAGGCTCAGCATGCCGTGCCGGAACCAGATTAGGGCCTGAAGCCATCCTGCGGTGTTGCGGCCAGGTCACAAGAAAGCGAGTTGAAGAAAGGAGCTCAGGGGCACTGTAATTCACAAACCTGAAGAGTTATAAATGACAGCTATCGTCCAAAAATAGACTGAAGTAAGGCTGCCAAGACGACTTGAAAGCGGGGCAGAATTGCAGGAAACCGATTTCAGGAGGTAGACTGGAATTGCATTGAAAGCATAGGAAAAGAGGCAGAACGTCCACAATGATGCACTTGGCCAAAAAGGGCGTATGCGTTTTTTCCTGAATATATTCAGGAAAAAACGCATACGCCCTTTTTGGCCAACCAAGCAAGCTTGCAAAGGAAGTCTGCACTACAATGAAGTCTCACTTCCCCCCCGTCAAAAGGGCCATCTGAAAAAAGTGTAAAATCCAGAAAGACAAGACAGGCCATGGAGAACTGGGAGCCTTGTTATGCTGATGGGCGCGATGTAATTTCCCAACAACCACTCGGGAGAAGTGTATGGTGTTTCCTGAAACATCTAAAAAACAAAGCAACAGAACCTAGGGCACTTCCACTTATGGTCCTATAGCTTAGGGAAATTAAAATCAAAAAGACACAGCCACCCCAAAGTTTGGAACGGCTCTGTTTACAAGAACCTCGTTTACAGTACAAGTTCAATATCGCAGAAAGTGAAAAATGGATAAAGAAGTTGTGGTATTTACTTACAAAGCAATATCACTCAGCAATGAAATCTGTGTCATCAGGCCCATAGCAGCACAATGAGTGGATTCAGGTACGATGATTCTAACTGAAATAAGTCACACAGAAAAAGAAACATCATAAGATATCACTAATACACGGAATGTAAACTTGGCTACACAGGAACTGCATTCCAGAACAGAACAGGGACTCAAATTTAGAAAACCAACTTATGCTTGCTTAAGGGGAAAGGTGAGTTGGGGTGCTGCATAAAACCAGAGATTGAAATGAGCACAGATAAAGTTCCTTAAGCCAAATATGGAATAGACAAGAGCTACTCCTTGCTCAACGAAATGGACTCAAAACCCCATATTAAACCCATAAGAATGTACCTGACTAGTAAGTATCTTAAAACCTATGGATTGCTATGTCTCCAAAAGAGAATCAAGCATGTGTACAGGGGAATAAACGCAGCAGTGATAGGATTGGAGAGGTTCGGTGAGCAAATGAAGACCCTTTGAAGTCATATTGCATGGTACCCATTGCACGGGTCTCAACTCTCCAGGTTTAAGGTATTCTTCCTTCAGCTAAAACATGCATGTGGAACGCAAGTATGATCAACCATGTGAACGGGAGACGTGTTCAAATATGTCTCAGTTTTCCTCCCCTGGTACTCGGGTGCAACATTCCAGACGCTTTACTAACACTCTCCCCACTTGGAGAGTCAGCGCCTTTAACCTCCTGTTTGGCCCAGTTTGCAATTTCTGCGGAAGATGAACAGGAATAGCGAGAACCAATGAGAGGCTAGCTGGAGGTGTCTGGACGGGCAAATTTAACTCTCATTTCCCACCAGGAAGAGGAAATAAACAAAGGCTCAGCGTGCCGTACCGGAACAAGATTAGGGCCTGAAGACATCCTGCGGTGTTGCGGCCAGCTCAAAAGAAAGCGAGTTGAAGAAAGGAGCCCAGGGGCACTGTAATTCACAAACCTGCAGAGTTATAAATGACAGCTATCGTCCAAAAATAGACTGAAGTAAGGCTGCCAAGAGGACTTGAAAGCGGGGCAGAATTGCAGGAAACCAATTTCAGGAGGTAGACTGGAATTGCATTGAAAGCATAGGAAAAGAGGCAGAACGTCCACAATGATGCACTTGGCCAAAAAGGGCGTATGCGTTTTTTCCTGAATATATTCAGGAAAAAACGCATACGCCCTTTTTGGCCAACCAAGCAAGCTTGCAAAGGAAATCTGCACTACAATGAAGTCTCACTTCCCCCCGGTCAAAAGGGCCATCTGAAAAAAGTGTAAAATCCAGAAAGGCAGGACAGGCCATGGAGAACTGGGAGCCTTGTTATGCTGATGGGCGGGATGTAAATTGCCAACAACCACTCCGGAGAAGTATATGGTGTTTCCTGAAACATCTAAAAAACAAAGCAACAGAACCTAGGGCACTTCCACTTATGGTCCTATAGCTTAGGGAAATTAAAATCAAAAAGACACAGCCACCCCAAAGTTTGGAACGGCTCTGTTTACAAGAACCTCGTTTACAGTACAAGTTCAACATCGCAGAAAGTGAAAAATGGATAAAGAAGTTGTGGTATTTACTTACAAAGCAATATCACTCAGCAATGAATTCTATGTCATCAGGCACTTAGCAGCACAATGAGTGGATTCAGGTATGATGATTCTAACTGAAATAAGTCACACAGAAAAAGAAACATCATAAGATATCAGTAATACACGGAATGTAAACTTGGCTACACAGGAACTGAATTACAAAACAGAACAGGGTCTCAAATTTAGAAAACCAACTTATGCTTGCTTAAGGGTAAAGGTGAGTTGGGGTGCTGCATAAAACCAGAGATTGAAATGAGCACAGATAAAGTTCCTTAAGTCAAATATGGAATAGACAAGAGCTACTCCTTGCTCAACGAAATGGACTCAACACCACATATTAAACGCCTAAGAATGTACCTGACTAGTAAGTATCGTAAAACCTATGGATTGCTATGTCTCCAAAAGAGAATCAAGCATGTGTACAGGGGCATAAACGCAGCAGTGATAGGATTGGAGAGGTTCGGTGAGCAAATGAAGACCCTTTGAAGTCATATTGCATGGTACCCATTCCACAGGTCTCGACTCTCCAGGTTTAAGGTATTCTTCCTTCAGCTAAAACATGCATGTGGAACCCAAGTATGATCAACCATGTGAACGGGAGACGTGTTCAAATATGTCTCAGTTTTCCTCCCCTGGTACTCGGGTGCAACATTCCAGACGCTTTACTAACACTCTCCCCACTTGGAGAGTCAGCGCCTTTAACCTCCTGTTTGGCCCAGTTTGCAATTTCTGCGGAAGATGAACAGGAATAGCGAGAACCAATGAGAGACTAGCTGGAGGTGTCTGGACAGGCAAATTTAACTCTCATTTCCCACCAGGAAGAGGAAATAACCAAAGGCTCAGCGTGCCGTGCCGGAACCAGATTAGGGCCTGAAGCCATCCTGCGGTGTTGCGGCCAGCTCAAAAGAAAGCGAGTTGAAGAAAGGAGCTCAGGGGCACTGTAATTCACAAACCTGCAGAGTTATAAATGACAGCTATCGTCCAAAAATAGACTGAAGTAAGGCTGCCAAGAGGACTTGAAAGCGGGGCAGAATTGCAGGAAACCGATTTCAGGAGGTAGACTGGAATTGCATTGAAAGCATAGGAAAAGAGGCAGAACGTCCACAATGATGCACTTGGCTAAAAAGGGCGTATGCGTTTTTTCCTGAATATATTCAGGAAAAAACGCATACGCACTTTTTGGCCAACCAAGCAAGCTTGCAAAGGAAATCTGCACTACAATGAAGTCTCACTTCCCCCCGGTCAAAAGGGCCATCTGAAAAAAGTGTAAAATCCAGAAAGGCAGGACAGGCCATGGAGAACTGGGAGCCTTGTTATGCTGATGGGCGGGATGTAAATTGCCAACAACCACTGGGGAGAAGTGTATGGTGTTTCCTGAAACATCTAAAAAACAAAGCAACAGAGCCTAGGACACTTCCACTTATGGTCCTATAGCTTAGGGAAATTAAAATCAAAAAGACACAGCCACCCCAAAGTTTGGGACGCCTCTGTTTACAAGAACCTCGTTTACAGTACAAGTTCAACATCGCAGAAAGTGAAAAATGGATAAAGAAGTTGTGGTATTTACTTACAAAGCAATATCACTCAGCAATGAAATCTATGTCATCAGGCCCTTAGCATCACAATGAGTGGATTCAGGTATGATGATTCTAACTGAAATAAGTCACACAGAAAAAGAAACATCATAAGATATCAGTAATACACGGAATGTAAACTTGGCTACACAGGAACTGAATTATAGAACAGAACAGGGTCTCAAATTTAGAAAACCAACTTATGCTTGCTTAAGGGTAAAGGTGAGTTGGGGTGCTGCATAAAACCAGAGATTGAAATGAGCACAGATAAAGCTCCTTAAGTCAAATATGAAATAGACAAGAGCTACTCCTTGCTCAACGAAATGGACTCAACACCGCATATTAAACGCCTAAGAATGTACCTGACTAGTAAGTATCGTAAAACCTATGGATTGCTATGTCTCCAAAAGAGAATCAAGCATGTGTACAGGGGCATAAACGCAGCAGTGATAGGATTGGAGAGGTTCGGTGAGCAAATGAAGACCCTTTGAAGTCATATTGCATGGTACCCATTACAAGGGTCTCAACTCTCCAGGTTTAAGGTATTCTTCCTTCAGCTAAAACATGCATGTGGAACCCAAGTATGATCAACCATGTGAACGGGAGACGTGTTCAAATATGTCTCAGTTTTCCTCCCCTGGTACTCGGGTGCAGCATTCCAGACGCTTTACTAACACTCTCCCCACTTGGAGAGTCAGCGCCTTTAACCTCCTGTTTGGCCCAGTTTGCAATTTCTGCGGAAGATGAACAGGAATAGTGAGAACCAATGAGAGGTTAGCTGGAGGTGTCTGGACGGGCAAATTTAACTCTCATTTCCCACCAGGAAGAGGAATTAACCAAAGGCTCAGCATGCCAGTCCGGAACCAGATTAGGGCCTGAAGCCATCCTGCGGTGTTGCGGCCAGGTCACAAGAAAGCGAGTTGAAGAAAGGAGCTCAGGGGCACTGTAATTCACAAACCTGAAGAGTTATAAATGACAGCTATCGTCCAAAAATAGACTGAAGTAAGGCTGCCAAGAGGACTTGAAAGCGGGGCAGAATTGCAGGAAACCGATTTCAGGAGGTAGACTGGAATTGCATTGAAAGCATAGGAAAAGAGGCAGAACGTCCACAATGATGCACTTGGCCAAAAAGGGCGTATGCGTTTTTTCCTGAATATATTAAGGAAAAAACGCATACGCCCTTTTTGGCCAACCAAGCAAGCTTGCAAAGGAAATCTGCACTACAATGAAGTCTCACTTCCCCCCAGTCAAAAGAGCCATCTGAAAAAAGTGTAAAATCCAGAAAGGCAGGACAGGCCATGGAGAACTGGGAGCCTTGTTATGCTGATGGGCGGGATGTAAATTGCCAACAGACACTCGGGAGAAGTGTATGGTGTTTCCTGAAACATCTAAAAAACAAAGCAACAGAGCCTAGGGCACTGCCACTTATGGTCCTATAGCTTAGGGAAATTAAAATCAAAAAGACACAGCCACCCCAAAGTTTGGGACGCCTCTGTTTACAAGAACCTCGTTTACAGTACAAGTTCAACATCGCAGAAAGTGAAAAATGGATAAAGAAGTTGTGGTATTTACTTACAAAGCAATATCACTCAGCAATGAAATCTATGTCATCAGGCCCTTAGCATCACAATGAGTGGATTCAGGTATGATGATTCTAACTGAAATAAGTCACACAGAAAAAGAAACATCATAAGATATCAGTAATACACGGAATGGAAACTTGGCTACACAGGAACTGAATTACAGAACAGAACAGGGTCTCAAATTTAGAAAACCAACTTATGCTTGCTTAAGGGTAAAGGTGAGTTGGGGTGCTGCATAAAACCAGAGATTGAAATGAGCACAGATAAAGTTCCTTAAGCCAAATATGGAATAGACAAGAGCTACTCCTTGCTCAACGAAATGGACTCAACACCGCATATTAAACGCCTAAGAATGTACCTGACTAGTAAGTATCGTAAAACCTATGGATTGCTATGTCTCCAAAAGTGAATCAAGCATGTGTACAGGGGCATAAACGCAGCAGTGATAGGATTGGAGAGGTTCGGTGAGCAAATGAAGACCCTTTGAAGTCATATTGCATGGTACCCATTACACGGGTCTCAACTCTCCAGGTTTAAGGTATTCTTCCTTCAGCTAAAACATGCATGTGGAACCCAAGTATGATCAACCATGTGAACGGGAGACGTGTTCAAATATGTCTCAGTTTTCCTCCCCTGGTACTCGGGTGCAACATTCCAGACGCTTTACTAACAGTCTCCCCACTTGGAGAGTCAGCGCCTTTAACCTCCTGTTTGGCCCAGTTTGCAATTTCTGCGGAAGATGAACAGGAATAGTGAGAACCAATGAGAGGTTAGCTGGAGGTGTCTGGACGGGCAAATTTAACTCTCATTTCCCACCAGGAAGAGGAATTAACCAAAGGCTCAGCATGCCAGTCCGGAACCAGATTAGGGCCTGAAGCCATCCTGCGGTGTTGCGGCCAGCTCAAAAGAAAGCGAGTTGAAGAAAGGAGCTCAGGGGCACTGTAATTCACAAACTTGCAGAGTTATAAATGACAGCTATCGTCCAAAAATAGACTGAAGTAAGGCTGCCAAGAGGACTTGAAAGCGGGGCAGAATTGCAGGAAACCGATTTCAGGAGGTAGACTGGAATTGCATTGAAAGCATAGGAAAAGAGGCAGAACGTCCACAATGATGCACTTGGCCAAAAAGGGCGTATGCGTTTTTTCCTGAATATATTCAGGAAAAAACGCATACGCCCTTTTTGGCCAACCAAGCAAGCTTGCAAAGGAAATCTGCACTACAATGAAGTCTCACTTCCCCCCAGTCAAAAGGGCCATCTGAAAAAAGTGTAAAATCCAGAAAGGCAGGACAGGCCATGGAGAACTGGGAGCCTTGTTATGCTGATGGGCGGGATGTAAATTGCCAACAGACACTCGGGAGAAGTGTATGGTGTTTCCTGAAACATCTAAAAAACAAAGCAACAGAGCCTAGGGCACTGCCACTTATGGTCCTATAGCTTAGGGAAATTAAAATCAAAAAGACACAGCCACCCCAAAGTTTGGGACGCCTCTGTTTACAAGAACCTCGTTTACAGTACAAGTTCAACATCGCAGAAAGTGAAAAATGGATAAAGAAGTTGTGGTATTTACTTACAAAGCAATATCACTCAGCAATGAAATCTATGTCATCAGGCCCTTAGCATCACAATGAGTGGATTCAGGTATGATGATTCTAACTGAAATAAGTCACACAGAAAAAGAAACATCATAAGATATCAGTAATACACGGAATGTAAACTTGGCTACACAGGAACTGAATTACAGAACAGAACAGGGTCTCAAATTTAGAAAACCAACTTATGCTTGCTTAAGGGTAAAGGTGAGTTGGGGTGCTGCATAAAACCAGAGATTGAAATGAGCACAGATAAAGTTCCTTAAGTCAAATATGGAATAGACAAGAGCTACTCCTTGCTCAACGAAATGGACTCAACACCGCATATTAAACGCCTAAGAATGTACCTGACTAGTAAGTATCGTAAAACCTATGGATTGCTATGTCTCCAAAAGAGAATCAAGCATGTGTACAGGGGCATAAACGCAGCAGTGATAGGATTGGAGAGGTTCGGTGAGCAAATGAAGACCCTTTGAAGTCATATTGCATGGTACCCATTACACGGGTCTCAACTCTCCAGGTTTAAGGTATTCTTCCTTCAGCTAAAACATGCATGTGGAACCCAAGTATGATCAACCATGTGAACGGGAGACGTGTTCAAATATGTCTCAGTTTTCCTCCCCTGGTACTCGGGTGCAACATTCCAGACGCTTTACTAACACTCTCCCCACTTGGAGAGTCAGCGCCTTTAACCTCCTGTTTGGCCCAGTTTGCAATTTCTGCGGAAGATGAACAGGAATAGCGAGAACCAATGAGAGGCTAGCTGGAGGTGTCTGGACGGGCAAATTTAACTCTCATTTCCCACCAGGAAGAGGAATTAACCAAAGGCTCAGCATGCCGGGCCGGAACCAGATTAGGGCCTGAAGCCATCCTGCGGTGTTGCGGCCAGGTCACAAGAAAGCGAGTTGAAGAAAGGAGCTCAGGGGCACTGTAATTCACAAACCTGCAGAGTTATAAATGACAGCTATCGTCCAAAAATAGACTGAAGTAAGGCTGCCAAGAGGACTTGAAAGCGGGGCAGAATTGCAGGAAACCGATTTCAGGAGGTAGACAGGAATTGCATTGAAAGCATAGGAAAAGAGGCAGAACGTCCACAATGATGCACTTGGCCAAAAAGGGCGTATGCATTTTTTCCTGAATATATTCAGGAAAAAACGCATACGCCCTTTTTGGCCAACCAAGCAAGCTTGCAAAGGAAATCTGCACTACAATGAAGTCTCACTTCCCCCCCGGTCAAAAGGGCCATCTGAAAAAAGTGTAAAATCCAGAAAGGCAACAGGCCATGGAGAACTGGGAGCCTTGTTATGCTGATGGGAGGGATGTAAATTGCAAACAGACACTTGGGAGAAGTGTATGGTGTTTCCTGAAACATCTAAAATACAAAGCGACAGAGCCTAGGGCACTTCCACTTATGGTCCTATAGCTTAGGGAAATTAAAATCAAAAAGACACAGCCACCCCAAAGTTTGGAACGGCTCTGTTTACAAGAACCTCGTTTACAGTACAAGTTCAACATCGCAGAAAGTGAAAAATGGATAAAGAAGTTGTGGTATTCACTTACAAAGCAATATCACTCAGCAATGAAATCTATGTCATCAGGCCCTTAGCAGCACAATGAGTGGATTCAGGTATGATGATTCTAACTGAAATAAGTCACACAGAAAAAGAAACATCATAAGATATCAGTAATACACGGAATGGAAACTTGGCTACACAGGAACTGAATTACAGAACAGAACAGGGTCTCAAATTTAGAAAAACAACTTATGCTTGCTTAAGGGTAAAGGTGAGTTGGGGTGCTGCATAAAACCAGAGATTGAAATGAGCACAGATAAAGTTCCTTAAGCCAAATATGGAATAGACAAGAGCTACTCCTTGCTCAACGAAATGGACTCAACACCGCATATTAAACGCCTAAGAATGTACCTGACTTGTAAGTATCTTAAAACCTATGGATTGCTATGTCTCCGAAAGAGAATCAAGCATGTGTACAGGGGCATAAACGCAGCAGTGATAGGATTGGAGAGGTTCGGTGAGCAAATGAAGACCCTTTGAAGTCATATTGCATGGTACCCATTCCCCGGGTTTCAACTACCCAGGTTTAAGGTATTCTTCCTTCAGCTAAAACATGCATGTGGAACCTAGAGTATGATCAACCATGTGATCGGGAGACGTGTTCAAATATGTCTCAGTTTTCCTCCCCTGGTACTCGGGTGCAACATTCCAGACGCTTTACTAACACTCTCCCCACTTGGAGAGTCAGTCCCTTTAACCTCCTGTTTGGCCCAGTTTGCAATTTCTGCGGAAGATGAACAGGAATAGCGAGAACCAATGAGAGGCTAGCTGGAGGTGTCTGGACGGGCAAATTTAACTCTCATTTCCCACCAGGAAGAGGAATTAACCAAAGGCTCAGCATGCCGGGCCGGAACCAGATTAGGGCCTGAAGCCATCCTGCGGTGTTGCGGCCAGGTCACAGGAAAGCGAGTTGAAGAAAGGAGCTCAGGGGCACTGTAATTCACAAACCTGCAGAGTTATAAATGACAGCTATCGTCCAAAAATAGACTGAAGTAAGGCTGCCAAGAGGACTTGAAAGCGGGGCAGAATTGCAGGAAACCGATTTCAGGAGGTAGACTGGAATTGCATTGAAAGCATAGGAAAAGAGGCAGAACGTCCACAATGATGCACTTGGCCAAAAAGGGCGTATGCGTTTTTTCCTGAATATATTCAGGAAAAAACGCATACGCCCTTTTTGGCCAACCAAGCAAGCTTGCAAAGGAAATCTGCACTACAATGAAGTCTCACTTCCCCCCGGTCAAAAGGGCCATCTGAAAATAGTGTAAAATCCAGAAAGGCAGGACAGGCCATGGAGAACTGGGAGCCTTGTTATGCTGATGGGCGGGATGTAAATTGCCAACAGACACTCGGGAGAAGTGTATGGTGTTTCCTGAAACATCTAAAAAACAAAGCAACAGAGCCTAGGGCACTGCCACTTATGGTCCTATAGCTTAGGGAAATTAAAATCAAAAAGACACAGCCACCCCAAAGTTTGGGACGCCTCTGTTTACAAGAACCTCATTTACAGTACAAGTTCAACATCGCAGAAAGTGAAAAATGGATAAAGAAGTTGTGGTATTTACTTACAAAGCAATATCACTCAGCAATGAAATCTATGTCATCAGGCCCTTAGCATCACAATGAGTGGATTCAGGTATGATGATTCTAACTGAAATAAGTCACACAGAAAAAAAACATCATAAGATATCAGTAATACACGGAATGTAAACTTGGCTACACAGGAACTGAATTACAGAACAGAACAGGGTCTCAAATTTAGAAAACCAACTTATGCTTGCTTAAGGGTAAAGGTGAGTTGGGGTGCTGCATAAAACCAGAGATTGAAATGAGCACAGATAAAGTTCCTTAAGTCAAATATGGAATAGACAAGAGCTACTCCTTGCTCAACGAAATGGACTCAACACCGCATATTAAACGCCTAAGAATGTACCTGACTAGTAAGTATCGTAAAACCTATGGATTGCTATGTCTCCAAAAGAGAATCAAGCATGTGTACAGGGGCATAAACGCAGCAGTGATAGGATTGGAGAGGTTCGGTGAGCAAATGAAGACCCTTTGAAGTCATATTGCATGGTACCCATTACATGGGTCTCAACTCTCCAGGTTTAAGGTATTCTTCCTTCAGCTAAAACATGCATGTGGAACCCAAGTATGATCAACCATGTGAACGGGAGACGTGTTCAAATATGTCTCAGTTTTCCTCCCCTGGTACTCGGGTGCAACATTCCAGACGCTTTACTAACACTCTCCCCACTTGGAGAGTCAGCGCCTTTAACCTCCTGTTTGGCCCAGTTTGCAATTTCTGCGGAAGATGAACAGGAATAGCGAGAACCAATGAGAGACTAGCTGGAGGTGTCTGGACGGGCAAATTTAACTCTCATTTCCCACCAGGAAAAGGAAATAATGAAAGGCTCAGCGTGCCGTGCCGGAACCAGATTAGGGCCTGAAGCCATCCTGCGGTGTTGCGGCCAGGTCACAAGAAAGCGAGTTGAAGAAAGGAGCTCAGGGGCACTGTAATTCACAAACCTGCAGAGTTATAAATGACAGCTATCGTCCAAAAATAGACTGAAGTAAGGCTGCCAAGAGGACTTGAAAGCGGGGCAGAATTGCAGGAAACCGATTTCAGGAGGTAGACTGGAATTGCATTGAAAGCATAGGAAAAGAGGCAGAACGTCCACAATGATGCACTTGGCCAAAAAGGGCGTATGCGTTTTTTCCTGAATATATTCAGGAAAAAACGCATACGCCCTTTTTGGCCAACCAAGCAAGCTTGCAAAGGAAATCTGCACTACAATGAAGTCTCACTTCCCCCCGGTCAAAAGGGCCATCTGAAAAAAGTGTAAAATCCAGAAAGGCAGGACAGGCCATGGAGAACTGGGAGCCTTGTTATGCTGATGGGCGGGATGTAAATTGCCAACAACCACTCGGGAGAAGTGTATGGTGTTTCCTGAAACATCTAAAAAACAAAGCAACAGAGCCTAGGGCACTTCCACTTATGGTCCTATAGCTTAGGGAAATTAAAATCAAAAAGACACAGGCACCCCAAAGTTTGGAATGGCTCTGTTTACAAGAACCTCGTTTACAGTACAAGTTCAACATCGCAGAAAGTGAAAAATGGATAAAGAAGTTGTGGTATTTACTTACAAAGCAATATCACTCAGCAATGAAATCTGTGTCATCAGGCCCTTAGCAGCACAATGAGTGGATTCAGGTATGATGATTCTAACTGAAATAAGTCACACAGAAAAAGAAACATCATAAGATATCAGTAATACACGGAATGTAAACTTGACTACACAGGAACAGAATTACAGAACAGAACAGGGTCTCAAATTTAGAAAACCAACTTATTCTTGCTTAAGGGTAAAGGTGAGTTCGGGTGCTGCATAAAACCAGAGATTGAAATGAGCACAGATAAAGTTCCTTAAGCCAAATATGGAATAGACAAGAGCTACTCCTTGCTCAACGAAATGGACTCAACACCCCATATTAAACGCCTAAGAATGTACCTGACTAGTAAGTATCTTAAAACCTATGGATTGCTATGTCTCCGAAAGAGAATCAAGCATGTGTACAGGGGCATAAACGCAGCAGTGATAGGATTGGAGAGGTTCGGTGAGCAAATGAAGACCCTTTGAAGTCATATTGCATGGTACCCATTACACGGGTTTCAAACACCCAGGTTTAAGGTATTCTTCCTTCAGCTAAAACATGCATGTGGAACCTAGAGTATGATCAACCATGTGATCGGGAGACGTGTTCAAATATGTCTCAGTTTTCCTCCCCTGGTACTCGGGTGCAACATTCCAGACGCTTTACTAACACTCTCCCCACTTGGAGAGTCAGTCCCTTTAACCTCCTGTTTGGCCCAGTTTGCAATTTCTGCGGAAGATGAACAGGAATAGCGAGAACCAATGAGAGGCTAGCTGGAGGTGTCTGGACGGGCAAATTTAACTCTCATTTCCCACCAGCAAGAGGAAATAACCAAAGGCTCAGCATGCCGGGACGGAACCAGATTAGGGCCTGAAGCCATCCTGCGGTGTTGCGGCCAGGTCACAAGAAAGCGAGTTGAAGAAAGGAGCTCAGGGGCACTGTAATTCACAAACCTGCAGAGTTATAAATGACAGCTATCGTCCAAAAATAGACTGAAGTAAGGCTGCCAAGAGGACTTGAACGCGGGGCAGAATTGCAGGAAACCGATTTCAGGAGGTAGACTGGAATTGCATTGAAAGCATAGGAAAAGAGGCAGAACGTCCACAATGATGCACTTGGCCAAAAAGGGCGTATGCGTTTTTTCCTGAATATATTCAGGAAAAAACGCATACGCCCTTTTTGGCCAACCAAGCAAGCTTGCAAAGGAAATCTGCACTACAATGAAGTCTCACTTCCCCCCGGTCAAAAGGGCCATCTGAAAAAAGTGTAAAATCCAGAAAGGCAACAGGCCATGGAGAACTGGGAGCCTTGTTATGCAGATGGGCGGGATGTAAATTGCCAACAGACACTCGGGAGAAGTGTATGGTGTTTCCTGAAACATCTAAAAAACAAAGCAACAGAGCCTAGGGCACTGCCACTTATGGTCCTATAGCTTAGGGAAATTAAAATCAAAAAGACACAGCCACCCCAAAGTTTGGGACGCCTCTGTTTACAAGAACCTCGTTTACAGTACAAGTTCAACATCGCAGAAAGTGAAAAATGGATAAAGAAGTTGTGGTATTTACTTACAAAGCAATATCACTCAGCAATGAAATCTATGTCATCAGGCCCTTAGCATCACAATGAGTGGATTCAGGTATGATGATTCTAACTGAAATAAGTCACACAGAAAAAAAACATCATAAGATATCAGTAATACACGGAATGTAAACTTGGCTACACAGGAACTGAATTACAGAACAGAACAGGGTCTCAAATTTAGAAAACCAACTTATGCTTGCTTAAGGGTAAAGGTGAGTTGGGGTGCTGCATAAAACCAGAGATTGAAATGAGCACAGATAAAGTTCCTTAAGTCAAATATGGAATAGACAAGAGCTACTCCTTGCTCAACGAAATGGACTCAACACCGCATATTAAACGCCTAAGAATGTACCTGACTAGTAAGTATCGTAAAACCTATGGATTGCTATGTCTCCAAAAGAGAATCAAGCATGTGTACAGGGGCATAAACGCAGCAGTGATAGGATTGGAGAGGTTCGGTGAGCAAATGAAGACCCTTTGAAGTCATATTGCATGGTACCCATTCCACGGGTCTCAACTCTCCAGGTTTAAGGTATTCTTCCTTCAGCTAAAACATGCATGTGGAACCCAAGTATGATCAACCATGTGAACGGGAGACGTGTTCAAATATGTCTCAGTTTTCCTCCCCTGGTACTCGGGTGCAACATTCCAGACGCTTTACTAACACTCTCCCCACTTGGAGAGTCAGCGCCTTTAACCTCCTGTTTGGCCCAGTTTGCAATTTCTGCGGAAGATGAACAGGAATAGCGAGAACCAATGAGAGACTAGCTGGAGGTGTCTGGACGGGCAAATTTAACTCTCATTTCCCACCAGGAAAAGGAAATAATGAAAGGCTCAGCGTGCCGTGCCGGAACAAGATTAGGGCCTGAAGCCATCCTGCGGTGTTGCGGCCAGGTCACAAGAAAGCGAGTTGAAGAAAGGAGCTCAGGGGCACTGTAATTCACAAACCTGCAGAGTTATAAATGACAGCTATCGTCCAAAAATAGACTGAAGTAAGGCTGCCAAGAGGACTTGAAAGCGGGGCAGAATTGCAGGAAACCGATTTCAGGAGGTAGACTGGAATTGCATTGAAAGCATAGGAAAAGAGGCAGAACGTCCACAATGATGCACTTGGCCAAAAAGGGCGTATGCGTTTTTTCCTGAATATATTCAGGAAAAAACGCATACGCCCTTTTTGGCCAACCAAGCAAGCTTGCAAAGGAAATCTGCACTACAATGAAGTCTCACTTCCCCCCGGTCAAAAGGGCCATCTGAAAAAAGTGTAAAATCCAGAAAGGCAGGACAGACCATGGAGAACTGGGAGCCTTGTTATGCTGATGGGCGGGATGTAAATTGCCAACAACCACTCGGGAGAAGTGTATGGTGTTTCCTGAAACATCTAAAAAACAAAGCAACAGAGCCTAGGGCACTGCCACTTATGGTCCTATAGCTTAGGGAAATTAAAATCAAAAAGACACAGCCACCCCAAAGTTTGGGACGCCTCTGTTTACAAGAACCTCGTTTACAGTACAAGTTCAACATCGCAGAAAGTGAAAAATGGATAAAGAAGTTGTGGTATTTACTTACAAAGCAATATCACTCAGCAATGAAATCTATGTCATCAGGCCCTTAGCAGCACAATGAGTGGATTCAGGTATGATGATTCTAACTGAATTAAGTCACACAGAAAAAAAACATCATAAGATATCAGTAATACACGGAATGTAAACTTGGCTACACAGGAACTGAATTACAGAACAGAACAGGGTCTCAAATTTAGAAAACCAACTTATGCTTGCTTAAGGGGAAAGGTGAGTTGGGGTGCTGCATAAAACCAGAGATTGAAATGAGCACAGATAAAGTTCCTTAAGTCAAATATGGAATAGACAAGAGCTACTCCTTGCTCAACGAAATGGACTCAACACCGCATATTAAACGCCTAAGAATGTACCTGACTAGTAAGTATCGTAAAACCTATGGATTGCTATGTCTCCAAAAGAGAATCAAGCATGTGTACAGGGGCATAAACGCAGCAGTGATAGGATTGGAGAGGTTCGATGAGCAAATGAAGACCCTTTGAAGTCATATTGCATGGTACCCATTACACGGGTCTCAACTCTCCAGGTTTAAGGTATTCTTCCTTCAGCTAAAACATGCATGTGGAACCCAAGTATGATCAACCATGTGAACGGGAGACGTGTTCAAATATGTCTCAGTTTTCCTCCCCTGGTACTCGGGTGCAACATTCCAGACGCTTTACTAACACTCTCCCCACTTGGAGAGTCAGCGCCTTTAACCTCCTGTTTGGCCCAGTTTGCAATTTCTGCGGAAGATGAACAGGAATACCGAGAACCAATGAGAGACTAGCTGGAGGTGTCTGGACGGGCAAATTTAACTCTCATTTCCCACCAGGAAAAGGAAATAATGAAAGGCTCAGCGTGCCGTGCCGGAACAAGATTAGGGCCTGAAGCCATCCTGCGGTGTTGCGGCCAGGTCACAAGAAAGCGAGTTGAAGAAAGGAGCTCAGGGGCACTGTAATTCACAAACCTGCAGAGTTTTAAATGACAGCTATCGTCCAAAAATAGACTGAAGTAAGGCTGCCAAGAGGACTTGAAAGCGGGGCAGAATTGCAGGAAACCGATTTCAGGAGGTAGACTGGAATTGCATTGAAAGCATAGGAAAAGAGGCAGAACGTCCACAATGATGCACTTGGCCAAAAAGGGCGTATGCGTTTTTTCCTGAATATATTCAGGAAAAAACGCATACGCCCTTTTTGGCCAACCAAGCAAGCTTGCAAAGGAAATCTGCACTACAATGAAGTCTCACTTCCCCCCGGTCAAAAGGGCCATCTGAAAAAAGTGTAAAATCCAGAAAGGCAGGACAGACCATGGAGAACTGGGAGCCTTGTTATGCTGATGGGCGGGATGTAAATTGCCAACAACCACTCGGGAGAAGTGTATGGTGTTTCCTGAAACATCTAAAAAACAAAGCAACAGAGCCTAGGGCACTGCCACTTATGGTCCTATAGCTTAGGGAAATTAAAATCAAAAAGACACAGCCACCCCAAAGTTTGGGACGCCTCTGTTTACAAGAACCTCGTTTACAGTACAAGTTCAACATCGCAGAAAGTGAAAAATGGATAAAGAAGTTGTGGTATTTACTTACAAAGCAATATCACTCAGCAATGAAATCTATGTCATCAGGCCCTTAGCAGCACAATGAGTGGATTCAGGTATGATGATTCTAACTGAATTAAGTCACACAGAAAAAGAAACATCATAAGATATCAGTAATACACGGAATGTAAACTTGGCTACACAGGAACTGAATTACAGAACAGAACAGGGTCTCAAATTTAGAAAACCAACTTATGCTTGCTTAAGGGGAAAGGTGAGTTGGGGTGCTGCATAAAACCAGAGATTGAAATGAGCACAGATAAAGTTCCTTAAGTCAAATATGGAATAGACAAGAGCTACTCCTTGCTCAACGAAATGGACTCAACACCGCATATTAAACGCCTAAGAATGTACCTGACTAGTAAGTATCGTAAAACCTATGGATTGCTATGTCTCCAAAAGAGAATCAAGCATGTGTACAGGGGCATAAACGCAGCAGTGATAGGATTGGAGAGGTTCGGTGAGCAAATGAAGACCCTTTGAAGTCATATTGCATGGTACCCATTACACGGGTCTCAACTCTCCAGGTTTAAGGTATTCTTCCTTCAGCTAAAACATGCATGTGGAACCCAAGTATGATCAACCATGTGAACGGGAGACGTGTTCAAATATGTCTCAGTTTTCCTCCCCTGGTACTCGGGTGCAACATTCCAGACGCTTTACTAACACTCTCCCCACTTGGAGAGTCAGCGCCTTTAACCTCCTGTTTGGCCCAGTTTGCAATTTCTGCGGAAGATGAACAGGAATACCGAGAACCAATGAGAGACTAGCTGGAGGTGTCTGGACGGGCAAATTTAACTCTCATTTCCCACCAGGAAAAGGAAATAATGAAAGGCTCAGCGTGCCGTGCCGGAACAAGATTAGGGCCTGAAGCCATCCTGCGGTGTTGCGGCCAGGTCACAAGAAAGCGAGTTGAAGAAAGGAGCTCAGGGGCACTGTAATTCACAAACCTGCAGAGTTATAAATGACAGCTATCGTCCAAAAATAGACTGAAGTAAGGCTGCCAAGAGGACTTGAAAGCGGGGCAGAATTGCAGGAAACCGATTTCAGGAGGTAGACTGGAATTGCATTGAAAGCATAGGAAAAGAGGCAGAACGTCCACAATGATGCACTTGGCCAAAAAGGGCGTATGCGTTTTTTCCTGAATATATTCAGGAAAAAACGCATACGCCCTTTTTGGCCAACCAAGCAAGCTTGCAAAGGAAATCTGCACTACAATGAAGTCTCACTTCCCCCCGGTCAAAAGGGCCATCTGAAAAAAGTGTAAAATCCAGAAAGGCAGGACAGACCATGGAGAACTGGGAGCCTTGTTATGCTGATGGGCAGGATGTAAATTGCCAACAACCACTCGGGAGAAGTGTATGGTGTTTCCTGAAACATCTAAAAAACAAAGCAACAGAGCCTAGGGCACTGCCACTTATGGTCCTATAGCTTAGGGAAATTAAAATCAAAAAGACACAGCCACCCCAAAGTTTGGGACGCCTCTGTTTACAAGAACCTCGTTTACAGTACAAGTTCAACATCGCAGAAAGTGAAAAATGGATAAAGAAGTTGTGGTATTTACTTACAAAGCAATATCACTCAGCAATGAAATCTATGTCATCAGGCCCTTAGCAGCACAATGAGTGGATTCAGGTATGATGATTCTAACTGAATTAAGTCACACAGAAAAAAAACATCATAAGATATCAGTAATACACGGAATGTAAACTTGGCTACACAGGAACTGAATTACAGAACAGAACAGGGTCTCAAATTTAGAAAACCAACTTATGCTTGCTTAAGGGGAAAGGTGAGTTGGGGTGCTGCATAAAACCAGAGATTGAAATGAGCACAGATAAAGTTCCTTAAGTCAAATATGGAATAGACAAGAGCTACTCCTTGCTCAACGAAATGGACTCAACACCGCATATTAAACGCCTAAGAATGTACCTGACTAGTAAGTATCGTAAAACCTATGGATTGCTATGTCTCCAAAAGAGAATCAAGCATGTGTACAGGGGCATAAACGCAGCAGTGATAGGATTGGAGAGGTTCGGTGAGCAAATGAAGACCCTTTGAAGTCATATTGCATGGTACCCATTACACGGGTCTCAACTCTCCAGGTTTAAGGTATTCTTCCTTCAGCTAAAACATGCATGTGGAACCCAAGTATGATCAACCAGGTGAACGGGAGACGTGTTCAAATATGTCTCAGTTTTCCTCCCCTGGTACTCGGGTGCAACATTCCAGATGCTTTACTAACACTCTCCCCACTTGGAGAGTCAGCGCCTTTAACCTCCTGTTTGGCCCAGTTTGCAATTTCTGCGGAAGATGAACAGGAATAGCGAGAACCAATGAGAGACTAGCTGGAGGTGTCTGGACGGGCAAATTTAACTCTCATTTCCCACCAGGAAAAGGAAATAATGAAAGGCTCAGCGTGCCGTGCCGGAACCAGATTAGGGCCTGAAGCCATCATGCGGTGTTGCGGCCAGGTCACAAGAAAGCGAGTTGAAGAAAGGAGCTCAGGGGCACTGTAATTCACAAACCTGCAGAGTTATAAATGACAGCTATCGTCCAAAAATAGACTGAAGTAAGGCTGCCAAGAGGACTTGAAAGCGGGGCAGAATTGCAGGAAACCGATTTCAGGAGGTAGACTGGAATTGCATTGAAAGCATAGGAAAAGAGGCAGAACGTCCACAATGATGCACTTGGCCAAAAAGGGCGTATGCGTTTTTTCCTGAATATATTCAGGAAAAAACGCATACGCCCTTTTTGGCCAACCAAGCAAGCTTGCAAAGGAAATCTGCACTACAATGAAGTCTCACTTCCCCCCGGTCAAAAGGGCCATCTGAAAAAAGTGTAAAATCCAGAAAGGCAGGACAGACCATGGAGAACTGGGAGCCTTGTTATGCTGATGGGCGGGATGTAAATTGCCAACAACCACTCGGGAGAAGTGTATGGTGTTTCCTGAAACATCTAAAAAACAAAGCAACAGAGCCTAGGGCACTGCCACTTATGGTCCTATAGCTTAGGGAAATTAAAATCAAAAAGACACAGCCACCCCAAAGTTTGGAACGGCTCTGTTTACAAGAACCTCGTTTACAGTACAAGTTCAACATTGCAGAAAGTGAAAAATGGATAAAGAAGTTGTGGTATTTACTTACAAAGCAATATCACTCAGCAATGAAATCTATGTCATCAGGCCCTTAGCAGCACAATGAGTGGATTCAGGTATGATGATTCTAACTGAATTAAGTCACACAGAAAAAAAACATCATAAGATATCAGTAATACACGGAATGTAAACTTGGCTACACAGGAACTGAATTACAGAACAGAACAGGGTCTCAAATTTAGAAAACCAACTTATGCTTGCTTAAGGGGAAAGGTGAGTTGGGGTGCTGCATAAAACCAGAGATTGAAATGAGCACAGATAAAGTTCCTTAAGTCAAATATGGAATAGACAAGAGCTACTCCTTGCTCAACGAAATGGACTCAACACCGCATATTAAACGCCTAAGAATGTACCTGACTAGTAAGTATCGTAAAACCTATGGATTGCTATGTCTCCAAAAGAGAATCAAGCATGTGTACAGGGGCATAAACGCAGCAGTGATAGGATTGGAGAGGTTCGGTGAGCAAATGAAGACCCTTTGAAGTCATATTGCATGGTACCCATTACACGGGTCTCAACTCTCCAGGTTTAAGGTATTCTTCCTTCAGCTAAAACATGCATGTGGAACCCAAGTATGATCAACCATGTGAACGGGAGACGTGTTCAAATATGTCTCAGTTTTCCTCCCCTGGTACTCGGGTGCAACATTCCAGACGCTTTACTAACACTCTCCCCACTTGGAGGGTCAGCGCCTTTAACCTCCTGTTTGGCCCAGTTTGCAATTTCTGCGGAAGATGAACAGGAATACCGAGAAGCAATGAGAGACTAGCTGGAGGTGTCTGGACGGGCAAATTTAACTCTCATTTCCCACCAGGAAAAGGAAATAATGAAAGGCTCAGCGTGCCGTGCCGGAACAAGATTAGGGCCTGAAGCCATCCTGCGGTGTTGCGGCCAGGTCACAAGAAAGCGAGTTGAAGAAAGGAGCTCAGGGGCACTGTAATTCACAAACCTGCAGAGTTATAAATGACAGCTATCGTCCAAAAATAGACTGAAGTAAGGCTGCCAAGAGGACTTGAAAGCGGGGCAGAATTGCAGGAAACCGATTTCAGGAGGTAGACTGGAATTGCATTGAAAGCATAGGAAAAGAGGCAGAACGTCCACAATGATGCACTTGGCCAAAAAGGGCGTATGCGTTTTTTCCTGAATATATTCAGGAAAAAACGCATACGCCCTTTTTGGCCAACCAAGCAAGCTTGCAAAGGAAATCTGCACTACAATGAAGTCTCACTTCCCCCCGGTCAAAAGGGCCATCTGAAAAAAGTGTAAAATCCAGAAAGGCAGGACAGACCATGGAGAACTGGGAGCCTTGTTATGCTGATGGGCGGGATGTAAATTGCCAACAACCACTCAGGAGAAGTGTATGGTGTTTCCTGAAACATCTAAAAAACAAAGCAACAGAACCTAGGGCACTTCCACTTATATTCCTATAGCTTAGGGAAATTAAAATCAAAAAGACACAGCCACCCCAAAGTTTGGAACGGCTCTGTTTACAAGAACCTCGTTTACAGTACAAGTTCAACATCGCAGAAAGTGAAAAATGGATAAAGAAGTTGTGGTATTTACTTACAAAGCAATATCACTCAGCAATGAAATCTATGTCATCAGGCCCTTAGCATCACAATGAGTGGATTCAGGTATGATGATTCTAACTGAAATAAGTCACACAGAAAAAGAAACATCATAAGATATCAGTAATACACGGAATGTAAACTTGGCTACACAGGAACTGAATTACAGAACAGAACAGGGTATCAAATTTAGAAAACCAACTTATGCTTGATTAAGGGGAAAGGTGAGTTGGGGTGCTGCATAAAACCAGAGATTGAAATGAGCACAGATAAAGTTCCTTAAGTCAAATATGGAATAGACAAGAGCTACTCCTTGCTCAACGAAATGGACTCAACACCCCATATTAAACGCCTAAGAATGTACCTGACTAGTAAGTATCGTAAAACCTGTGGATTGCTATGTCTCCAAAAGAGAATCAAGCATGTGTACAGGGGCATAAACGCAGCAGTGATAGGATTGGAGAGGTTCGGTGAGCAAATGAAGACCCTTTGAAGTCATATTGCATGGTACCCATTACACGGGTCTCAACTCTCCAGGTTTAAGGTATTCTTCCTTCAGCTAAAACATGCATGTGGAACCCAAGTATGATCAACCATGTGAACGGGAGACGTGTTCAAATATGTCTCAGTTTTCCTCCCCTGGTACTCGGGTGCAACATTCCAGACGCTTTACTAACACTCTCCCCACTTGGAGAGTCAGCGCCTTTAACCTCCTGTTTGGCCCAGTTTGCAATTTCTGCGGAAGATGAACAGGAATAGCGAGAACCAATGAGAGGCTAGCTGGAGGTGTCTGGACGGGCAAATTTAACTCTCATTTCCCACCAGGAAGAGGAATTAACCAAAGGCTCAGCATGCCGGGCCGGAACCAGATTAGGGCCTGAAGCCATCCTGCGGTGTTGCGGCCAGGTCACAAGAAAGCGAGTTGAAGAAAGGAGCTCAGGGGCACTGTAATTCACAAACCTGCAGAGTTATAAATGACAGCTATCGTCCAAAAATAGACTGAAGTAAGGCTGCCAAGAGGACTTGAAAGCGGGGCAGAATTGCAGGAAACCGATTTCAGGAGGTAGACTGGAATTGCATTGAAAGCATAGGAAAAGAGGCAGAACGTCCACAATGATGCACTTGGCCAAAAAGGGTGTATGCGTTTTTTCCTGAATATATTCAGGAAAAAACGCATACGCCCTTTTTGGCCAACCAAGCAAGCTTGCAAAGGAAATCTGCACTACAATGAAGTCTCACTTCCCCCCGGTCAAAAGGGCCATCTGAAAAAAGTGTAAAATCCAGAAAGGCAGGACAGGCCATGGAGCACTGGGAGCCTTGTTATGCTGATGGGCGGGATGTAAATTGCCAACAGACACTCGGGAGAAGTGTATGGTGTTTCCTGAAACATCTAAAAAACAAAGCAACAGAGCCTAGGGCACTGCCACTTATGGTCCTATAGCTTAGGGAAATTAAAATCAAAAAGACACAGCCACCCCAAAGTTTGGGACGCCTCTGTTTACAAGAACCTCGTTTACAGTACAAGTTCAACATCGCAGAAAGTGAAAAATGGATAAAGAAGTTGTGGTATTTACTTACAAAGCAATATCACTCAGCAATGAAATCTATGTCATCAGGCCCTTAGAATCACAATGAGTGGATTCAGGTATGATGATTCTAACTGAAATAAGTCACACAGAAAAAGAAACATCATAAGATATCAGTAATACACGGAATGTAAACTTGGCTACACAGGAACTGAATTACAGAACAGAACAGGGTCTCAAATTTAGAAAACCAACTTATGCTTGCTTAAGGGTAAAGGTGAGTTGGGGTGCTGCATAAAACCAGAGATTGAAATGAGCACAGATAAAGTTCCTTAAGTCAAATATGGAATAGACAAGAGCTACTCCTTGCTGAACGAAATGGACTCAACACCGCATATTAAACGCCTAAGAATGTACCTGACTAGTAAGTATCGTAAAACCTATGGATTGCTATGTCTCCAAAAGAGAATCAAGCATGTGTACAGGGGCATAAACGCAGCAGTGATAGGATTGGAGAGGTTCGGTGAGCAAATGAAGACCCTTTGAAGTCATATTGCATGGTACCCATTACACGGGTCTCAACTCTCCAGGTTTAAGGTATTCTTCCTTCAGCTAAAACATGCATGTGGAACCCAAGTATGATCAACCATGTGAACGGGAGACGTGTTCAAATATGTCTCAGTTTTCCTCCCCTGGTACTCGGGTGCAACATTCCAGACGCTTTACTAACACTCTCCCCACTTGGAGAGTCAGCGCCTTTAACCTCCTATTTGGCCCAGTTTGCAATTTCTGCGGAAGATGAACAGGAATAGCGAGAACCAATGAGAGGCTAGCTGGAGGTGTCTGGACGGGCAAATTTAACTCTCATTTCCCACCAGGAAGAGGAATTAACCAAAGGCTCCGCATGCCGGGCCGGAACCAGATTAGGGCCTGAAGCCATCCTGCGGTGTTGCGGCCAGGTCACAAGAAAGCGAGTTGAAGAAAGGAGCTCAGGGGCACTGTAATTCACAAACCTGCAGAGTTATAAATGACAGCTATCGTCCAAAAATAGACTGAAGTAAGGCTGCCAAGAGGACTTGAAAGCGGGGCAGAATTGCAGGAAACCGATTTCAGGAGGTAGACTGGAATTGCATTGAAAGCATAGGAAAAGAGGCAGAACGTCCACAATGATGCACTTGGCCAAAAAGGGCGTATGCGTTTTTTCCTGAATATATTCAGGAAAAAACGCATACGCCCTTTTTGGCCAACCAAGCAAGCTTGCAAAGGAAATCTGCACTACAATGAAGTCTCACTTCCCCCCGGTCAAAAGGGCCATCTGAAAAAAGTGTAAAATCCAGAAAGGCAACAGGCCATGGAGAACTGGGAGCCTTGTTATGCTGATGGGTGGGATGTAAATTGCCAACAGACACTCGGGAGAAGTGTATGGTGTTTCCTGAAACATCTAAAAAACAAAGCAACAGAGCCTAGGGCACTTCCACTTATGGTCCTATAGCTTTGGGAAATTAAAATCAAAAAGACACAGCCACCCCAAAGTTTGGA
Organism: Delphinus delphis; assembly: GCF_949987515.2. NCBI lineage: Eukaryota > Metazoa > Chordata > Mammalia > Artiodactyla > Delphinidae > Delphinus > Delphinus delphis. The sequence goes on along the minus strand of NW_027192903.1, from coordinate 233,765 downwards.
ACGGCTCTGTTTACAAGAACCTCGTTTACAGTACAAGTTCAACATCGCAGAAAGTGAAAAATGGATAAAGAAGTTGTGGTATTTACTTACAAAGCAATATCACTCAGCAATGAAATCTGTGTCATCAGGCCCTTAGCAGCACAATGAGTGGATTCAGGTATGATGATTCTAACTGAAATAAGTCACACAGAAAAAGAAACATCATAAGATATCAGTAATACACGGAATGGAAACTTGGCTACACAGGAACTGAATTACAGAACAGAACAGGGTCTCAAATTTAGAAAAACAACTTATGCTTGCTTAAGGGTAAAGGTGAGTTGGGGTGCTGCATAAAACCAGAGATTGAAATGAGCACAGATAAAGTTCCTTAAGCCAAATATGGAATAGACAAGAGCTACTCCTTGCTCAACGAAATGGACTCAACACCGCATATTAAACGCCTAAGAATGTACCTGACTTGTAAGTATCTTAAAACCTATGGATTGCTATGTCTCCGAAAGAGAATCAAGCATGTGTACAGGGGCATAAACGCAGCAGTGATAGGATTGGAGAGGTTCGGTGAGCAAATGAAGACCCTTTGAAGTCATAATGCATGGTACCCATTCCACGGGTTTCAACTACCCAGGTTTAAGGTATTCTTCCTTCAGCTAAAACATGCATGTGGAACCTAGAGTATGATCAACCATGTGATCGGGAGACGTGTTCAAATATGTCTCAGTTTTCCTCCCCTGGTACTCGGGTGCAACATTCCAGACGCTTTACTAACACTCTCCCCACTTGGAGAGTCAGTCCCTTTAAACTCCTGTTTGGCACAGTTTGCAATTTCTGCGGAAGATGAACAGGAATAGCGAGAACCAATGAGAGGCTAGCTGGAGGTGTCTGGACGGGCAAATTTAACTCTCATTTCCCACCAGGAAGAGGAATTAACCAAAGGCTCAGCATGCCGGGCCGGAACCAGATTAGGGCCTGAAGCCATCCTGCGGTGTTGCGGCCAGGTCACAGGAAAGCGAGTTGAAGAAAGGAGCTCAGGGGCACTGTAATTCACAAACCTGCACAGTTATAAATGACAGCTATCGTCCAAAAATAGATTGAAGTAAGGCTGCCAAGAGGACTTGAAAGCGGGGCAGAATTGCAGGAAACCGATTTCAGGAGGTAGACTGGAATTGCATTGAAAGCATAGGAAAAGAGGCAGAACGTCCACAATGATGCACTTGGCCAAAAAGGGCGTATGCGTTTTTTCCTGAATATATTCAGGAAAAAACGCATACGCCCTTTTTGGCCAACCAAGCAAGCTTGCAAAGGAAATCTGCACTACAATGAAGTCTCACTTCCCCCCGGTCAAAAGGGCCATCTGAAAATAGTGTAAAATCCAGAAAGGCAGGACAGGCCATGGAGAACTGGGAGCCTTGTTATGCTGATGGGCGGGATGTAAATTGCCAAAAGACACTCGGGAGAAGTGTATGGTGTTTCCTGAAACATCTAAAAAACAAAGCAACAGAGCCTAGGGCACTGCCACTTATGGTCCTATAGCTTAGGGAAATTAAAATCAAAAAGACACAGCCACCCCAAAGTTTGGGACGCCTCTGTTTACAAGAACCTCGTTTACAGTACAAGTTCAACATCGCAGAAAGTGAAAAATGGATAAAGAAGTTGTGGTATTTACTTACAAAGCAATATCACTCAGCAATGAAATCTATGTCATCAGGCCCTTAGCATCACAATGAGTGGATTCAGGTATGATGATTCTAACTGAAATAAGTCACACAGAAAAAGAACATCATAAGATATCAGTAATACACGGAATGTAAACTTGGCTACACAGGAACTGAATTACAGAACAGAACAGGGTCTCAAATTTAGAAAACCAACTTATGCTTGCTTAAGGGTAAAGGTGAGTTGGGGTGCTGCATAAAACCAGAGATTGAAATGAGCACAGATAAAGTTCCTTAAGTCAAATATGGAATAGACAAGAGCTACTCCTTGCTCAACGAAATGGACTCAACACCGCATATTAAACGCCTAAGAATGTACCTGACTAGTAAGTATCGTAAAACCTATGGATTGCTATGTCTCCGAAAGAGAATCAAGCATGTGTACAGGGGCATAAACGCAGCAGTGATAGGATTGGAGAGGTTCGGTGAGCAAATGAAGACCCTTTGAAGTCATATTGCATGGTACCCATTACACGGGTCTCAACTCTCCAGGTTTAAGGTATTCTTCCTTCAGCTAAAACATGCATGTGGAACCCAAGTATGATCAACCATGTGAACGGGAGACGTGTTCAAATATGTCTCAGTTTTCCTCCCCTGGTACTCGGGTGCAACATTCCAGACGCTTTACTAACACTCTCTCCACTTGGAGAGTCAGCGCCTTTAACCTCCTGTTTGGCCCAGTTTGCAATTTCTGCGGAAGATGAACAGGAATAGCGAGAACCAATGAGAGGCTAGCTGGAGGTGTCTGGACGGGCAAATTTAACTCTCATTTCCCACCAGGAAAAGGAAATAATGAAAGGCTCAGCGTGCCGTGCCGGAACCAGATTAGGGCCTGAAGCCATCCTGTGGTGTTGCGGCCAGGTCACAAGAAAGCAAGTTGAAGAAAGGAGCTCAGGGGCACTGTAATTCACAAACCTGCAGAGTTATAAATGACAGCTATCGTCCTAAAATAGACTGAAGTAAGGCTGCCAAGAGGACTTGAAAGCGGGGCAGAATTGCAGGAAACCGATTTCAGGAGGTAGACTTGAATTGCATTGAAAGCATAGGAAAAGAGGCAGAACGTCCACAATGATGCACTTGGCCAAAAAGGGCGTATGCGTTTTTTCCTGAATATATTCAGGAAAAAACACATACGCACTTTTTGGCCAACCAAGCAAGCTTGCAAAGGAAATCTGCACTACAATGAAGTCTCACTTCCCCCCGGTCAAAAGGGCCATCTGAAAAAAGTGTAAAATCCAGAAAGGCAGGACAGACCATGGAGAACTGGGAGCCTTGTTATGCTGATGGGCGGGATGTAAATTGCCAACAACCACTCGGGAGAAGTGTATGGTGTTTCCTGAAACATCTAAAAAACAAAGCAACAGAACCTAGGGCACTTCCACTTATGGTCCTATAGCTTAGGGAAATTAAAATCAAAAAGACACAGCCACCCCAAAGTTTGGAACGGCTCTGTTTACAAGAACCTCGTTTACAGTACAAGTTCAACATCGCAGAAAGTGAAAAATGGATAAAGAAGTTGTGGTATTTACTTACAAAGCAATATCACTCAGCAATGAAATCTGTGTCATCAGGCCCTTAGCAGCACAATGAGTGGATTCAGGTATGATGATTCTAACTGAAATAAGTCACACAGAAAAAGAAACATCATAAGATATCAGTAATACACGGAATGTAAACTTGACTACACAGGAACAGAATTACAGAACAGAACAGGGTCTCAAATTTAGAAAACCAACTTATTCTTGCTTAAGGGTAAAGGTGAGTTGGGGTGCTGCATAAAACCAGAGATTGAAATGAGCACAGATAAAGTTCCTTAAGCCAAATATGGAATAGACAAGAGCTACTCCTTGCTCAACGAAATGGACTCAACACCCCATATTAAACGCCTAAGAATGTACCTGACTAGTAAGTATCTTAAAACCTATGGATTGCTATGTCTCCGAAAGAGAATCAAGCATGTGTACAGGGGCATAAACGCAGCAGTGATAGGATTGGAGAGGTTCGGTGAGCAAATGAAGACCCTTTGAAGTCATATTGCATGGTACCCATTACACGGGTTTCAAATACCCAGGTTTAAGGTATTCTTCCTTCAGCTAAAACATGCATGTGGAACCTAGAGTATGATCAACCATGTGATCGGGAGACGTGTTCAAATATGTCTCAGTTTTCCTCCCCTAACTCGGGTGCAACATTCCAGACGCTTTACTAACACTCTCCCCACTTGGAGAGTCAGTCCCTTTAACCTCCTGTTTGGCCCAGTTTGCAATTTCTGCGGAAGATGAACAGGAATAGCGAGAACCAATGAGACGCTAGCTGGAGGTGTCTGGACGGGCAAATTTAACTCTCATTTCCCACCAGGAAGAGGAAATAACCAAAGGCTCAGCATGCCGGGCCGGAACCAGATTAGGACCTGAAGCCATCCTGCGGTGTTGCGGCCAGGTCACAAGAAAGCGAGTTGAAGAAAGGAGCTCAGGGGCACTGTAATTCACAAACCTGCAGAGTTATAAATGACAGCTATCGTCCAAAAATAGACTGAAGTAAGGCTGCCAAGAGGACTTGAACGCGGGGCAGAATTGCAGGAAACCGATTTCAGGAGGTAGACTGGAATTGCATTGAAAGCATAGGAAAAGAGGCAGAACGTCCACAATGATGCACTTGGCCAAAAAGGGCGTATGCGTTTTTTCCTGAATATATTCAGGAAAAAACGCATACGCCCTTTTTGGCCAACCAAGCAAGCTTGCAAAGGAAATCTGCACTACAATGAAGTCTCACTTCCCCCCGGTCAAAAGGGCCATCTGAAAAAAGTGTAAAATCCAGAAAGGCAACAGGCCATGGAGAACTGGGAGCCTTGTTATGCTGATGCGCGGGATGTAAATTGCCAACAGACACTCGGGAGAAGTGTATGGTGTTTCCTGAAACATCTAAAAAACAAAGCAACAGAGCCTAGGGCACTGCCACTTATGGTCCTATAGCTTAGGGAAATTAAAATCAAAAAGACACAGCCACCCCAAAGTTTGGGACGCCTCTGTTTACAAGAACCTCGTTTACAGTACAAGTTCAACATCACAGAAAGTGAAAAATGGATAAAGAAGTTGTGGTATTTACTTACAAAGCAATATCACTCAGCAATGAAATCTATGTCATCAGGCCCTTAGCATCACAATGAGTGGATTCAGGTATGATGATTCTAACTGAAATAAGTCACACAGAAAGAAAACATCATAAGATATCAGTAATACACGGAATATAAACTTGGCTACACAGGAACTGAATTACAGAACAGAACAGGGTCTCAAATTTAGAAAACCAACTTATGCTTGCTTAAGGGGAAAGGTGAGTTGGGGTGCTGCATAAAACCAGAGATTGAAATGAGCACAGATAAAGTTCCTTAAGTCAAATATGGAATAGACAAGAGCTACTCCTTGCTCAACGAAATGGACTCAACACCGCATATTAAACGCCTAAGAATGTACCTGACTAGTAAGTATCGTAAAACCTATGGATTGCTATGTCTCCAAAAGAGAATCAAGCATGTGTACAGGGGCATAAACGCAGCAGTGATAGGATTGGAGAGGTTCGGTGAGCAAATGAAGACCCTTTGAAGTCATATTGCATGGTACCCATTACACGGGTCTCAACTCTCCACGTTTAAGGTGTTCTTCCTTCAGCTAAAACATGCATGTGGAACCCAAGTATGATCAACCATGTGAACGGGAGACGTGTTCAAATATGTCTCAGTTTTCCTCCCCTGGTACTCGGGTGCAACATTCCAGACGCTTTACTAACACTCTCCCCACTTGGAGAGTCAGTCCCTTTAACCTCCTGTTTGGCCCAGTTTGCAATTTCTGCGGAAGATGAACAGGAATAGCGAGAACCAATGAGAGGCTAGCTGGAGGTGTCTGGACGGGCAAATTATTCCTGAATATATTCAGGAAAAAACGCATACGCCCTTTTTGGCCAACCAAGCAAGCTTGCAAAGGAAATCTGCACTACAATGAAGTCTCACTTCCCCCCGGCCAAAAGGGCCATCTGAAAAAAGTGTAAAGTCCAGAAAGGCAGGACAGGCCATGGAGAACTGGGAGCCTTGTTATGCTGATGGGCGGGATGTAAATTGCCAACAGACACTCGGGAGAAGTGTATGGTGTTTCCTGAAACATCTAAAAAACAAAGCAACAGAGCCTAGGGCACTGCCGCTTATGGACCTATAGCTTAGGGAAATTAAAATCAAAAAGACACAGCCACCCCAAAGTTTGGGACGCCTCTGTTTACAAGAACCTCGTTTACAGTACAAGTTCAACATCGCAGAAAGTGTAAAATGGATAAAGAAGTTGTGGTATTTACTTACAAAGCAATATCACTCAGCAATGAAATCTATGTCATCAGGCCCTTAGCATCACAATGAGTGGATTCAGGTATGATGATTCTAACTGAAATAAGTCACACAGAAAAAGAAACATCATAAGATATCAGTAATACACGGAATGGAAACTTGGCTACACAGGAACTGAATTACAGAACAGAACAGGGTCTCAAATTTAGAAAACCAACTTATGCTTGCTTAAGGGTAAAGGTGAGTTGGGGTGCTGCATAAAACCAGAGATTGAAATGAGCACAGATAAAGTTCCTTAAGTCAAATATGGAATAGACAAGAGCTACTCCTTGCTCAAGGAAATGGACTCAACAACGCATATTAAACGCCTAAGAATGTACCTGACTAGTAAATATTGTAAAACCTGTGGATTGCTATGTCTCCAAAAGAGAATCAAGCATGTGTACAGGGGCATAAACGCAGCAGTGATAGGATTGGAGAGGTTCGGTGAGCAAATGAAGACCCTTTGAAGTCATATTGCATGGTACCCATTCCACGGGTCTCAACTCTCCAGGTTTAAGGTATTCTTCCTTCAGCTAAAACATGCATGTGGAACCCAAGTATGATCAACCATGTGAACGGGAGACGTGTTCAAATATGTCTCAGTTTTCCTCCCCTGATTCTCGGGTGCAACATTCCAGACGCTTTACTAACACTCTCCCCACTTGGAGAGTCAGCGCCTTTAACCTCCTGTTTGGCCCAGTTTGCAATTTCTGCGGAAGATGAACAGGAATACCGAGAACCAATGAGAGGCTAGCTGGAGGTGTCTGGACGGGCAAATTTAACTCTCATTTCCCACCAGGAAGAGGAATTAACCAAAGGCTCAGCGTGCCGTACCGGAACCAGATTAGGGCCTGAAGCCATCCTGCGGTGTTGCGGCCAGCTCAAAAGAAAGCGAGTTGAAGAAAGGAGCTCAGGGGCACTGTAATTCACAAACCTGCAGAGTTATAAATGACAGCTATCGTCCAAAAATAGACTGAAGTAAGGCTGCCAAGAGGACTTGAAAGCGGGGCAGAATTGCAGGAAACCGATTTCAGGAGGTAGACTGGAATTGCATTGAAAGCATAGGAAAAGAGGCAGAACGTCCACAATGATGCACTTGGCCAAAAAGGGTGTATGCGTTTTTTCCTGAATATATTCAGGAAAAAACGCATACGCCCTTTTTGGCCAACCAAGCAAGCTTGCAAAGGAAATCTGCACTACAATGAAGTCTCACTTCCCCCCGGCCAAAAGGGCCATCTGAAAAAAGTGTAAAATCCAGAAAGGCAGGACAGGCCATGGAGAACTGGGAGCCTTGTTATGCTGATGGGCGGGATGTAAATTGCCAACAACCACTCGGGAGAAGTGTATGGTGTTTCCTGAAACATCTAAAAAACAAAGCAACAGAACCTAGGGCACTTCCACTTATGGTCCTATAGCTTAGGGAAATTAAAATCAAAAAGACACAGCCACCCCAAAGTTTGGAACGGCTCTGTTTACAAGAACCTCGTTTACAGTACAAGTTCAACATCGCAGAAAGTGAAAAATGGATAAAGAAGTTGTGGTATTTACTTACAAAGCAATATCACTCAGCAATGAAATCTGTGTCATCAGGCCCTTAGCAGCACAATTAGTGGATTCAGGTATGATGATTCTAACTGAAGTAAGTCACACAGAAAAAGAAACATCATAAGATATCAGTAATACACGGAATGTAAACTTGGCTACACAGGAACTGAATTACAGAACAGAACAGGGTCTCAAATTTAGAAAACCAACTTATGCTTGCTTAAGGGTAAAGGTGAGTTGGGGTGCTGCATAAAACCAGAGATTGAAATGAGCACAGATAAAGTTCCTTAAGTCAAATATGGAATAGACAAGAGCTACTCCTTGCTCAACGAAATGGACTCAACACCGCATATTAAACGCCTAAGAATGTACCTGACTAGTAAGTATCTTAAAACCTATGGATTGCTATGTCTCCAAAAGAGAATCAAGCATGTGTACAGGGGCATAAACGCAGCAGTGATAGGATTGGAGAGGTTCGGTGAGCAAATGAAGACCCTTTGAAGTCATATTGCATGGTACCCATTCCACGGGTTTCAACTACCCAGGTTTAAGGTATTCTTCCTTCAGCTAAAACATGCATGTGGAACCCAAGTATGATCAACCATGTGAACGGGAGACGTGTTCAAATATGTCTCAGTTTTCCTCCCCTGGTACTCGGGTGCAACATTCCAGACGCTTTACTAACACTCTCCCGACTTGGAGAGTCAGTCCCTTTAACCTCCTGTTTGGCCCAGTTTGCAATTTCTGCGGAAGATGAACAGGAATAGCGAGAACCAATGAGAGACTAGCTGGAGGTGTCTGGACGGGCAAATTTAACTCTCATTTCCCACCAGGAAGAGGCATTAACCAAAGGCTCAGCGTGCCGTGCCGGAACCAGATTAGGGCCTGAAGCCATCCTGCGGTGTTGCGGCCAGGTCACAAGAAAGCGAGTTGAAGAAAGGAGCTCAGGGGCACTGTAATTCACAAACCTGCAGAGTTATAAATGACAGCTATCGTCCAAAAATAGACTGAAGTAAGGCTGCCAAGAGGACTTGAAAGCGGGGCAGAATTGCAGGAAACCGATTTCAGGAGGTAGACTGGAATTGCATTGAAAGCATAGGAAAAGAGGCAGAACGTCCACAATGATGCACTTGGCCAAAAAGGGCGTATGCGTTTTTTCCTGAATATATTCAGGAAAAAACGCATACGCCCTTTTTGGCCAACCAAGCAAGCTTGCAAAGGAAATCTGCACTACAATGAAGTCTCACTTCCCCCCGGTCAAAAGGGCCATCTGAAAAAAGTGTAAAATCCAGAAAGGCAACAGGCCATTGAGAACTGGGAGCCTTGTTATGCTGATGGGCGGGATGTGAAATGCCACCAGACACTTGGGAGAAGTGTATGGTGTTTCCTGAAACATCTAAAAAACAAAGCAACAGAGCCTAGGGCACTGCCACTTATGGTCCTATAGCTTAGGGAAATTAAATTCAAAAAGACACAGCCACCCCAAAGTTTGGAACGGCTCTGTTTACAAGAACCTCGTTTACAGTACAAGTTCAACATCGCAGAAAGTGAAAAATGGATAAAGAAGTTGTGGTATTCACTTACAAAGCAATATCACTCAGCAATGAAATCTATGTCATCAGGCCCTTAGCAGCACAATGAGTGGATTCAGGTATGATGATTCTAACTGAAATAAGTCACACAGAAAAAGAAACATCATAAGATATCAGTAATACACGGAATGTAAACTTGGCCACACAGGAACTGAATTACAGAACAGAACAGGGTCTCAAATTTAGAAAAACAACTTATGCTTGCTTAAGGGTAAAGGTGAGTTGGGGTGCTGCATAAAACCAGAGATTGAAATGAGCACAGATAAAGTTCCTTAAGCCAAATATGGAATAGACAAGAGCTACTCCTTGCTCAACGAAATGGACTCAACACCGCATATTAAACGCCTAAGACTGTACCTGACTAGTAAGTATCTTAAAACCTATGGATTGCTATGTCTCCGAAAGAGAATCAAGCATGTGTACAGGGGCATAAACGCAGCAGTGATAGGATTGGAGAGGTTCGGTGAGCAAATGAAGATCCTTTGAAGTCATATTGCATGGTACCCATTCCACGGGTTTCAACTACCCAGGTTTAAGGTATTCTTCCTTCAGCTAAAACATGCATGTGGAACCTAGAGTATGATCAACCATGTGATCGGGAGACGTGTTCAAATATGTCTCAGTTTTCCTCCCCTGGTACTCGGGTGCAACATTCCAGACGCTTTACTAACACTCTCCCCACTTGGAGAGTCAGTCCCTTTAACCTCCTGTTTGGCCCAGTTTGCAATTTCTGTGGAAGATGAACAGGAATAGCGAGAACCAATGAGAGGCTAGCTGGAGGTGTCTGGACGGGCAAATTTAACTCTCATTTCCCACCAGGAAGAGGAAATAACCAAAGGCTCAGCGTGCCGTGCCGGAACCAGATTAGGGCCTGAAGCCATCCTGCGGTGTTGCGGCCAGGTCACAAGAAAGCGAGTTGAAGAAAGAAGCTCAGGGGCACTGTAATTCACAAACCTGCAGAGTTATAAATGACAGCTATCGTCCAAAAATAGACTGAAGTAAGGCTGCCAAGAGGACTTGAAAGCAGGGCAGAATTGCAGGAAACCGATTTCAGGAGGTAGACTGGAATTGCATTGAAAGCATAGGAAAAGAGGCAGAACGTCCACAATGATGCACTTGGCCAAAAAGGGCATATGCGTTTTTTCCTGAATATATTCAGGAAAAAACGCATACGCCCTTTTTGGCCAACCAAGCAAGCTTGCAAAGGAAATCTGCACTACAATGAAGTCTCACTTCCCCCCGGTCAAAAGGGCCATCTGAAAAAAGTGTAAAATCCAGAAAGGCAGGACAGGCCATGGAGAAATGGGTGCCTTGTTATGCTGATGGGCGGGATGTAAATTGCCAACAACCACTCGGGAGAAGTGTATGGTGTTTCCTGAAACATCTAAAAAACAAAGCAACAGAACCTAGGGCACTTCCACTTATGGTCCTATAGCTTAGGGAAATTAAAATCAAAAAGACACAGCCATCCCAAAGTTTGGAACGGCTCTGTTTACAAGAACCTCGTTTACAGTACAAGTTCAACATCGCAGAAAGTGAAAAATGGATAAAGAAGTTGTGGTATTTACTTACAAAGCAATATCACTCAGCAATGAAATCTGTGTCATCAGGCCCTTAGCAGCACAATGAGTGGATTCAGGTATGATGATTCTAACTGAAGTAAGTCACACAGAAAAAGAAACATCATAAGATATCAGTAATACACGGAATGTAAACTTGGCTACACAGGAACTGAATTAACGAACAGAACAGGGTCTCAAATTTAGAAAAGCAACTTATGCTTGCTTAAGGGTAAAGGTGAGTTGGGGTGCTGCATAAAACCAGAGATTGAAATGAGCACAGATAAAGTTCCTTAAGTCAAATATGGAATAGACAAGAGCTACTCCTTGCTCAACGAAATGGACTCAACACAGCATATTAAACGCCTAAGAATGTACCTGACTAGTAAGTATCTTAAAACCTATGGATTGCTATGTCTCCGAAAGAGAATCAAGCATGTGTACAGGGGCATAAACGCAGCAGTGATAGGATTGGAGAGGTTTGGTGAGCAAATGAAGACCCTTTGAAGTCATATTGCATGGTACCCATTACACGGGTCTTAACTCTCCAGGTTTAAGGTATTCTTCGTTCAGCTAAAACATGCATGTGGAACCGAAGTATGATCAACCATGTGAACGAGAGACGTGTTCAAATATGTCTCAGTTTTCCTCCCCTGGTACTCGGGTGCAACATTCCAGACGCTTTACTAACACTCTCCCCACTTGGAGAGTCAGTCCCTTTAACCTCCTGTTTGGCCCAGTTTGCAATTTCTGCGGAAGATGAACAGGAATAGCGAGAACCAATGAGAGGCTAGCTGGAGGTGTCTGGACGGGCAAATTTAACTCTCATTTCCCACCAGGAAGAGGAAATAACCAAAGGCTCAGCGTGCCGTGCCGGAACCAGATTAGGGCCTGAAGCCATCCTGTGGTGTTGCGGCCAGGTCACAAGAAAGCAAGTTGAAGAAAGGAGCTCAGGGGCACTGCAATTCACAAACTTGCAGAGTTATAAATGACAGCTATCGTCCAAAAATAGACTGAAGTAAGGCTGCCAAGAGGACTTGAAAGCGGGGCAGAATTGCAGGAAACCGATTTCAGGAGGTAGACTGGAATTGCATTGAAAGCATAGGAAAAGAGGCAGAACGTCCACAATGATGCACTTGGCCAAAAAGGGCGTATGCGTTTTTTCCTGAATATATTCAGGAAAAAACGCATACGCCCTTTTTGGCCAACCAAGCAAGCTTGCAAAGGAAATCTGCACTACAATGAAGTCTCACTTCCCCCCGGTCAAAAGGGCCATCTGAAAAAAGTGTAAAATCCAGAAAGGCAGGACAGGCCATGGAGAACTGGGAGCCTTGTTATGCTGATGGGCGGGATGTAAATTGCCAACAACAACTCGGGAGAAGTGTATGGTGTTTCCTGAAACATCTAAAAAACAAAGCAACAGAGCCTAGGGCACTGCCACTTATGGTTCTATAGCTTAGGGAAATTAAAATCAAAAAGACACAGCCACCCCAAAGTTTGGGACGCCTCTGTTTACAAGAACCTCGTTTACAGTACAAGTTCAACATCGCAGAAAGTGAAAAATGGATAAAGAAGTTGTGGTATTTACTTACAAAGCAATATCACTCAGCAATGAAATCTATGTCATCAGGCCCTTAGCATCACAATGAGTGGATTCAGGTATGATGATTCTAACTGAAATAAGTCACACAGAAAAAGAAACATCATAAGATATCAGTAATACACGGAATGTAAACTTGGCTACACAGGAACTGAATTACAGAACAGAACAGGGTCTCAAATTTAGAAAACCAACTTATGCTTACTTAAGGGTAAAGGTGAGTTGGGGTGCTGCATAAAACCAGAGATTGAAATGAGCACAGATAAAGTTCCTTAAGTCAAATATGGAATAGACAAGAGCTACTCCTTGCTCAACGAAATGGACTCAACACCGCATATTAAACGCCTAAGAATGTACCTGACTAGTAAGTATCGTAAAACCTATGGATTGCTATGTCTCCGAAAGAGAATCAAGCATGTGTACAGGGGCATAAACGCAGCAGTGATAGGATTGGAGAGGTGCGGTGAGCAAATGAAGACCCTTTGAAGTCATATTGCATGGTACCCATTACACGGGTTTCAACTACCCAGGTTTAAGGTATTCTTCCTTCAGCTAAAATATGCATGTGCCACCTAGAGTATGATCAACCATGTGATCGGGAGACGTGTTCAAATATGTCTCAGTTTTCCTCCCCTGGTACTCGGGTGCAACATTCCAGACGCTTTACTAACACTCTCCCCACTTGGAGAGTCAGTCCCTTTAACCTCCTGTTTGGCCCAGTTTACAATTTCTGCGGAAGATGAACAGGAATAGCGAGAACCAATGAGAGGCTAGCTGGAGGTGTCTGGACGGGCAAATTTAACTCTCATTTCCCACCAGGAAGAGGAATTAACCAAAGGCTCAACATGCCGGGCCGGAACCTGATTAGGGCCTGAAGCCATCCTGCGGTGTTGCGGCCAGGTCACAAGAAAGCGAGTTGAAGAAAGGAGCTCAGGGGCACTGTAATTCACAAACCTGCAGAGTTATAAATGACAGCTATCGTCCAAAAATAGACTGAAGTAAGGCTGCCAAGAGGACTTGAAAGCGGGGCAGAATTGCAGGAAACCGATTTCAGGAGGTAGACTGGAATTGCATTGAAAGCATAGGAAAAGAGGCAGAACGTCCACAATGATGCACTTGGCCAAAAAGGGCGTATGCGTTTTTTCCTGAATATATTCAGGAAAAAACGCATACGCCCTTTTTGGCCAACCAAGCAAGCTTGCAAAGGAAATCTGCACTACAATGAAGTCTCACTTCCCCCCGGTCAAAAGGGCCATCTGAAAAAAGTGTAAAATCCAGAAAGGCAGGACAGGCCATGGAGAACTGGGAGCCTTGTTATGCTGATGGGCGGGATGTAAATTGCCAACAGACACTCGGGAGAAGTGTATGGTGTTTCCTTAAACATCTAAAAAACAAAGCAACAGAGCCTAGGGCACTGCCACTTATGGTCCTATAGCTTAGGGAAATTAAAATCAAAAAGACACAGCCACCCCAAAGTTTGGGACGCCTCTGTTTACAAGAACCTCGTTTACAGTACAAGTTCAACATCGCAGAAAGTGAAAAATGGATAAAGAAGTTGTGGTATTTACTTACAAAGCAATATCACTCAGCAATGAAATCTGTGTCATCAGGCCCTTAGCATCACAATGAGTGGATTCAGGTATGATGATTCTAACTGAAATAAGTCACACAGAAAAAGAAACATCATAAGATATCAGTAATACACGGAATGTAAACTTGGCTACACAGGAACTGAATTACAGAACAGAACAGGGTCTCAAATTTAGAAAACCAACTTATGCTTGCTTAAGGGTAAAGGTGAGTTGGGGTGCTGCATAAAACCAGAGATTGAAGTGAGCACAGATAAAGTTCCTTAAGTCAAATATGGAATAGACAAGAGCTACTCCTTGCTCAACGAAATGGACTCAACACCGCATATTAAACGCCTAAGAATGTACCTGACTAGTAAGTATCGTAAAACCTGTGGATTGCTATGTCTCCAAAAGAGAATCAAGCATGTGTACAGGGGCATAAACGCAGCAGTGATAGGATTGGAGAGGTTCGGTGAGCAAATGAAGACCCTTTGAAGTCATATTGCATGGTACCCATTACGCGGGTCTCAACTCTCCAGGTTTAAGGTATTCTTCCTTCAGCTAAAACATGCATGTGGAACCCAAGTATGATCAACCATGTGAACGGGAGACGTGTTCAAATATGTCTCAGTTTTCCTCCCCTGGTACTCGGGTGCAACATTCCAGACGCTTTACTAACACTCTCCCCACTTGGAGAGTCAGCGCCTTTAACCTCCTGTTTGGCCCAGTTTGCAATTTCTGCGGAAGATGAACAGGAATAGCGAGAACCAATGAGAGGCTAGCTGGAGGTGTCTGGACGAGCAAATTTAACTCTCATTTCCCATCAGGAAGAGGAAATAACCAAAGGCTCAGCGTGCCGTACCGGAACCAGATTAGGGCCTGAAGCCATCCTGCGGTGTTGCGGCCAGCTCAAAAGAAAGCGAGTTGAAGAAAGGAGCTCAGGGGCACTGTAATTCACAAACCTGCAGAGTTATAAATGACAGCTATCGTCCAAAAATAGACTGAAGTAAGGCTGCCAAGAGGACTTGAAAGCGGGGCAGAATTGCAGGAAACCGATTTCAGGAGGTAGACTGGAATTGCATTGAAAGCATAGGAAAAGAGGCAGAACGTCCACAATGATGCACTTGGCCAAAAAGGGCGTATGCGTTTTTTCCTGAATATATTCAGGAAAAAACGCATACGCCCTTTTTGGCCAACCAAGCAAGCTTGCAAAGGAAATCTGCACTACAATGAAGTCTCACTTCCCCCCGGTCAAAAGGGCCATCTGAAAAAAGTGTAAAATCCAGAAAGGCAACAGGCCATGGAGAACTGGGAGCCTTGTTATGCTGATGGGCGGGATGTAAATTGCCAACAGACACTTGGGAGAAGTGTATGGTGTTTCCTGAAACATCTAAAAAACAAAGCAACAGAGCCAAGGGCACTTCCACTTATGGTCCTATAGCTTAGGGAAATTAAAATCAAAAAGACACAGCCACCCCAAAGTTTGGAACGGCTCTGTTTACAAGAACCTCGTTTACAGTACAAGTTCAACATCGCAGAAAGTGAAAAATGGATAAAGAAGTTGTGGTATTTACTTACAAAGCAATATCACTCAGCAATGAAATCTGTGTCATCAGGCCCTTAGCAGCACAATGAGTGGATTCAGGTACGATGATTCTAACTGAAATAAGTCACACAGAAAAAGAAACATCATAAGATATCAGTAATACACGGAATGTAAACTTGGCTACACAGGAACTGAATTACAGAACAGAACAGGGTCTCAAATTTAGAAAACCAACTTATGCTTGCTTAAGGGGAAAGGTGAGTTGGGGTGCTGCATAAAACCAGAGATTGAAATGAGCACAGATAAAGTTCCTTAAGCCAAATATGGAATAGACAAGAGCTACTCCTTGCTCAACGAAATGGACTCAACACCGCATATTAAACGCCTAAGAATGTACCTGACTAGTAAGTATCTTAAAACCTATGGATTGCTATGTCTCCGAAAGAGAATCAAGCATGTGTACAGGGGCATAAGCGCAGCAGTGATAGGATTGGAGAGGTGCGGTGAGCAAATGAAGACCCTTTGAAGTCATATTGCATGGTACCCATTCCACGGGTTTCAACTACCCAGGTTTAAGGTATTCTTCCTTCAGCTAAAACATGCATGTGGAACCTAGAGTATGATCAACCATGTGATCGGGAGACGTGTTCAAATATGTCTCAGTTTTCCTCCCCTGGTACTCGGGTGCAACATTCCAGACGCTTTACTAACACTCTCCCCACTTGGAGAGTCAGTCCCTTTAACCTCCTGTTTTGCCCAGTTTGCAATTTCTGCGGAAGATGAACAGGAATAGCGAGAACCAATGAGAGGCTAGCTGGAGGGGTCTGGATGGGCAAATTTAACTCTCATTTCCCACCAGGAAGAGGAATTAACCAAAGGCTCAGCATGCCGGGCCGGAACCTGATTAGGGCCTGAAGCCATCCTGCGGTGTTGCGGCCAGGTCACAAGAAAGCGAGTTGAAGAAAGGAGCTCAGGGGCACTGTAATTCACAAACCTGCAGAGTTATAAATGACAGCTATCGTCCAAAAATAGACTGAAGTAAGGCTGCCAAGAGGACTTGAAAGCGGGGCAGAATTGCAGGAAACCAATTTCAGGAGGTAGACTGGAATTGCATTGAAAGCATAGGAAAAGAGGCAGAACGTCCACAATGATGCACTTGGCCAAAAAGGGCGTATGCGTTTTTTCCTGAATATATTCAGGAAAAAACGCATACGCCCTTTTTGGCCAACCAAGCAAGCTTGCAAAGGAAATCTGCACTACAATGAAGTCTCACTTCCCCCCGGTCAAAAGGGCCATCTGAAAAAAGTGTAAAATCCAGAAAGGCAGGAACGGCCATGGAGAACTGGGAGCCTTGTTATGCTGATGGGCGGGATGTAAATTGCCAACAGACACTCGGGAGAAGTGTATGGTGTTTCCTGAAACATCTAAAAAACAAAGCAACAGAGCCTAGGGCACTGCCACTTATGGTCCTATAGCTTAGGGAAATTAAAATCAAAAAGACACAGCCACCCCAAAGTTTGGGACGCCTCTGTTTACAAGAACCTCGTTTACAGTACAAGTTCAACATCGCAGAAAGTGAAAAATGGATAAAGAAGTTGTGGTATTTACTTACAAAGCAATATCACTCAGCAATGAAATCTGTGTCATCAGGCCCTTAGCATCACAATGAGTGGATTCAGGTATGATGATTCTAACTGAAATAAGTCACACAGAAAAAGAAACATCATAAGATATCAGTAATACACGGAATGTAAACTTGGCTACACAGGAACTGAATTACAGAACAGAACAGGGTCTCAAATTTAGAAAACCAACTTATGCTTGCTTAAGGGTAAAGGTGAGTTGGGGTGCTGCATAAAACCAGAGATTGAAGTGAGCACAGATAAAGTCCTTAAGTCAAATATGGAACAGACAAGAGCTACTCCTTGCTCAACGAAATGGACTCAACACCGCATATTAAACGCCTAAGAATGTACCTGACTAGTAAGTATCGTAAAACCTATGGATTGCTATGTCTCCAAAAGAGAATCAAGCATGTGTACAGGGGCATAAACGCAGCAGTGATAGGATTGGAGAGGTTCGGTGAGCAAATGAAGACCCTTTGAAGTCATATTGCATGGTACCCATTACACGGGTCTCAACTCTCCAGGTTTAAGGTATTCTTCCTTCAGCTAAAACATGCATGTGGAACCCAAGTATGATCAACCATGTGAACGGGAGACGTGTTCAAATATGTCTCAGTTTTCCTCCCCTGGTACTCGGGTGCAACATTCCAGACGCTTTACTAACACTCTCCCCACTTGGAGAGTCAGCGCCTTTAACCTCCTGTTTGGCCCAGTTTGCAATTTCTGCGGAAGATGAACAGGAATAGCGAGAACCAATGAGAGGCTAGCTGGAGGTGTCTGGACGAGCAAATTTAACTCTCATTTCCCATCAGGAAGAGGAAATAACCAAAGGCTCAGCGTGCCGTACCGGAACCAGATTAGGGCCTGAAGCCATCCTGCGGTGTTGCGGCCAGCTCAAAAGAAAGCGAGTTGAAGAAAGGAGCTCAGGGGCACTGTAATTCACAAACCTGCAGAGTTATAAATGACAGCTATCGTCCAAAAATAGACTGAAGTAAGGCTGCCAAGAGGACTTGAAAGCGGGGCAGAATTGCAGGAAACCGATTTCAGGAGGTAGACTGGAATTGCATTGAAAGCATAGGAAAAGAGGCAGAACGTCCACAATGATGCACTTGGCCAAAAAGGGCGTATGCGTTTTTTCCTGAATATATTCAGGAAAAAACGCATACGCCCTTTTTGGCCAACCAAGCAAGCTTGCAAAGGAAATCTGCACTACAATGAAGTCTCACTTCCCCACGGTCAAAAGGGCCATCTGAAAAAAGTGTAAAATCCAGAAAGGCAGGACAGGCCATGGAGAACTGGGAGCCTTGTTATGCTGATGGGCGGGATGTAAATTGCCAACAGACACTCGGGAGAAGTGTATGGTGTTTCCTGAAACATCTAAAAAACAAAGCAACAGAGCCTAGGGCACTTCCACTTATGGTCCTATCGCTTAGGGAAATTAAAATCAAAAAGACACAGCCACCCCAAAGTTTGGAACGGCTCTGTTTACAAGAACGTCGTTTACAGTACAAGTTCAACATCGCAGAAAGTGAAAAATGGATAAAGAAGTTGTGGTATTTACTTACAAAGCAATATCACTCAGCAATGAAATCTGTGTCATCAGGCCCTTAGGAGCACAATGAGTGGATTCAGGTATGATGATTCTAACTGAAATAAGTCACACAGAAAAAGAAACATCATAAGATATCAGTAATACACGGAATGTAAACTTGGCTACACAGGAACTGAATTACAGCACAGAACAGGGTCTCAAATTTAGAAAACCAATTTATTCTTGCTTAAGGGTAAAGGTGAGTTGGGGTGCTGCATAAAACCAGAGATTGAAATGAGCACAGATAAAGTTCCTTAAGCCAAATATGGAATAGACAAGAGCTACTCCTTGCTCAACGAAATGGACTCAACACCCCATATTAAACGCCTAAGAATGTACCTGACTAGTAAGTATCTTTAAACCTATGGATTGCTATGTCTCCGAAAGAGAATCAAGCATGTGTACAGGGGCATAAACGCAGCAGTGATAGGATTGGAGAGGTTCGGTGAGCAAATGAAGACCCTTTGAAGTCATATTGCATGGTACCCATTCCACGGGTTTCAACTACCCAGGTTTAAGGTATTCTTCCTTCAGCTAAAACATGCATGTGGAACCTAGAGTATGATCAACCATGTGATCGGGAGACGTGTTCAAATATGTCTCAGTTTTCCTCCCCTGGTACTCGGGTGCAACATTCCAGACGCTTTACTAACACTCTCCCCACTTGGAGAGTCAGTCCCTTTAACCTCCTGTTTGGCCCAGCTTGCAATTTCTGTGGAAGATGAACAGGAATAGCGAGAACCAATGAGAGGCTAGCTGGAGGTGTCTGGACGGGCAAATTTAACTCTCATTTCCCACCAGGAAGAGGAAATAACCAAAGGCTCAGCGTGCCGTGCCGGAACCAGATTAGGGCCTGAAGCCATCCTGCGGTGTTGTGGCCAGGTCACAAGAAAGCGAGTTGAAGAAAGGAGCTCAGGGGCACTGTAATTCACAAACCTGCAGAGTTATAAATGACAGCTATCGTCCAAAAATAGACTGAAGTAAGGCTGCCAAGAGGACTTGAAAGCGGGGCAGAATTGCAGGAAACCGATTTCAGGAGGTAGACTGGAATTGCATTGAAAGCATAGGAAAAGAGGCAGAACGTCCACAATGATGCACTTGGCCAAAAAGGGCGTATGCGTTTTTTCCTGAATATATTCAGGAAAAAACGCATACGCCCTTTTTGGCCAACCAAGCAAGCTTGCAAAGGAAATCTGCACTACAATGAAGTCTCACTTCCCCCCGGTCAAAAGGGCCATCTGAAAAAAGTGTAAAATCCAGAAAGGCAACAGGCCATGGAGAACTGGGAGCCTTGTTATGCTGATGGGCGGGATGTAAATTGCCAACAGACACTTGGGAGAAGTGTATGGTGTTTCCTGAAACATCTAAAAAACAAAGCAACAGAGCCTAGGGCACTTCCACTTATGGTCCTATAGCTTAGGGAAATTAAAATCAAAAAGACACAGCCACCCCAAAGTTTGGAACGGCTCTGTTTACAAGAACCTCGTTTACAGTACAAGTTCAACATCGCAGAAAGTGAAAAATGGATAAAGAAGTTGTGGTATTTACTTACAAAGCAATATCACTCAGCAATGAAATCTGTGTCATCAGGCCCTTAGCAGCACAATGAGTGGATTCAGGTATGATGATTCTAACTGAAGTAAGTCACACAGAAAAAGAAACATCATAAGATATCAGTAATACACGGAATGGAAACTTGGCTACACAGGAACTGAATTACAGAACAGAACAGGGTCTCAAATTTAGAAAACCAACTTATGCTTACTTAAGGGTAAAGGTGAGTTGGGGTGCTGCATAAAACCAGAGATTGAAATGAGCACAGATAAAGTTCCTTAAGTCAAATATGGAATAGACAAGAGCTACTCCTTGCTCAACGAAATGGACTCAACACCGCATATTAAACGCCTAAGAATGTACCTGACTAGTAAGTATCGTAAAACCTATGGATTGCTATGTCTCCGAAAGAGAATCAAGCATGTGTACAGGGGCATAAACGCAGCAGTGATAGGATTGGAGAGGTGCGGTGAGCAAATGAAGACCCTTTGAAGTCATATTGCATGGTACCCATTACACGGGTTTCAACTACCCAGGTTTAAGGTATTCTTCCTTCAGCTAAAACATGCATGTGCCACCTAGAGTATGATCAACCATGTGATCGGGAGACGTGTTCAAATATGTCTCAGTTTTCCTCCCCTGGTACTCGGGTGCAACATTCCAGACGCTTTACTAACACTCTCCCCACTTGGAGAGTCAGTCCCTTTAACCTCCTGTTTGGCCCAGTTTGCAATTTCTGCGGAAGATGAACAGGAATAGCGAGAACCAATGAGAGGCTAGCTGGAGGTGTCTGGATGGGCAAATTTAACTCTCATTTCCCACCAGGAAGAGGAATTAACCAAAGGCTCAACATGCCGGGCCGGAACCTGATTAGGGCCTGAAGCCATCCTGCGGTGTTGCGGCCAGGTCACAAGAAAGCGAGTTGAAGAAAGGAGCTCAGGGGCACTGTAATTCACAAACCTGCAGAGTTATAAATGACAGCTATCGTCCAAAAATAGACTGAAGTAAGGCTGCCAAGAGGACTTGAAAGCGGGGCAGAATTGCAGGAAACCGATTTCAGGAGGTAGACTGGAATTGCATTGAAAGCATAGGAAAAGAGGCAGAACGTCCACAATGATGCACTTGGCCAAAAAGGGCGTATGCGTTTTTTCCTGAATATATTCAGGAAAAAACGCATACGCAATTTTTGGCCAACCAAGCAAGCTTGCAAAGGAAATCTGCACTACAATGAAGTCTCACTTCCCCCCGGTCAAAAGGGCCATCTGAAAAAAGTGTAAAATCCAGAAAGGCAGGACAGGCCATGGAGAACTGGGAGCCTTGTTATGCTGATGGGCGGGATGTAAATTGCCAACAGACACTCAGGAGAAGTGTATGGTGTTTCCTGAAACATCTAAAAAACAAAGCAACAGAGCCTAGGGCACTGCCACTTATGGTCCTATAGCTTAGGGAAATTAAATTCAAAAAGACACAGCCACCCCAAAGTTTGGAACGGCTCTGTTTACAAGAACCTCGTTTACAGTACAAGTTCAACATCGCAGAAAGTGAAAAATGGATAAAGAAGTTGTGGTATTTACTTACAAAGCAATATCACTCAGCAATGAAATCTATGTCATCAGGCCCTTAGCAGCACAATGAGTGGATTCAGGTATGATGATTCTAACTGAAATAAGTCACACAGAAAAAGAAACATCATAAGATATCAGTAATACACGGAATGTAAACTTGGCTACACAGGAACTGAATTACAGAACAGAACAGGGTCTCAAATTTAGAAAACCAACTTATGCTTGCTTAAGGGTAAAGGTGAGTTGGGGTGCTGCATAAAACCAGAGATTGAAGTGAGCACAGATAAAGTTCCTTAAGTCAAATATGGAATAGACAAGAGCTACTCCTTGCTCAACGAAATGGACTCAACACCGCATATTAAACGCCTAAGAATGTACCTGACTAGTAAGTATCGTAAAACCTGTGGATTGCTATGTCTCCGAAAGAGAATCAAGCATGTGTACAGGGGCATAAACGCAGCAGTGATAGGATTGGAGAGGTTCGGTGAGCAAATGAAGACCCTTTGAAGTCATATTGCATGGTACCCATTACACGGGTCTCAACTCTCCAGGTTTAAGGTATTCTTCCTTCAGCTAAAACATGCATGTGGAACCCAAGTATGATCAACCATGTGAACGGGAGACGTGTTCAAATATGTCTCAGTTTTCCTCCCCTGGTACTCGGGTGCAACATTCCAGACGCTTTACTAACACTCTCCCCACTTGGAGAGTCAGCGCCTTTAACCTCCTGTTTGGCCCAGTTTGCAATTTCTGCGGAAGATGAACAGGAATAGCGAGAACCAATGAGAGGCTAGCTGGAGGTGTCTGGCCGAGCAAATTTAACTCTCATTTCCCATCAGGAAGAGTCAATAACCAAAGGCTCAGCGTGCCGTACCGGAACCAGATTAGGGCCTGAAGCCATCCTGCGGTGTTGCGGCCAGGTCACAAGAAAGCGAGTTGAAGAAAGGAGCTCAGGGGCACTGTAATTCACAAACCTGCAGAGTTATAAATGACAGCTATCGTCCAAAAATAGACTGAAGTAAGGCTGCCAAGAGGACTTGAAAGCAGGGCAGAATTGCAGGAAACCGATTTCAGGAGGTAGACTGGAATTGCATTGAAAGCATAGGAAAAGAGGCAGAACGTCCACAATGATGCACTTGGCCAAAAAGGGCGTATGCGTTTTTTCCTGAATATATTCAGGAAAAAACGCATACGCCCTTTTTGGCCAACCAAGCAAGCTTGCAAAGGAAATCTGCACTACAATGAAGTCTCACTTCCCCACGGTCAAAAGGGCCATCTGAAAAAAGTGTAAAATCCAGAAAGGCAGGACAGGCCATGGAGAACTGGGAGCCTTGTTATGCTGATGGGCGGGATGTAAATTGCCAACAGACACTCGGGAGAAGTGTATGGTGTTTCCTGAAACATCTAAAAAACAAAGCAACAGAGCCTAGGGCACTTCCACTTATGGTCCTATAGCTTAGGGAAATTAAAATCAAAAAGACACAGCCACCCCAAAGTTTGGAACGGCTCTGTTTACAAGAACCTCGTTTACAGTACAAGTTCAACATCGCAGAAAGTGAAAAATGGATAAAGAAGTTGTGGTATTTACTTACAAAGCAATATCACTCAGCAATGAAATCTGTGTCATCAGGCCCTTAGCAGCACAATGAGTGGATTCAGGTATGATGATTCTAACTGAAATAAGTCACACAGAAAAAGAAACATCATAAGATATCAGTAATACACGGAATGGAAACTTGGCTACACAGGAACTGAATTACAGAACAGAACAGGGCCTCAAATTTAGAAAACCAACTTATGCTTGCTTAAGGGTAAAGGTGAGTTGGGGTGCTGCATAAAACCAGAGATTGAAATGAGCACAGATAAAGTTCCTTAAGTCAAATATGGAATAGACAAGAGCTACTCCTTGCTCAACGAAATGGACTCAACACCTCATATTAAACGCCTAAGAATGTACCTGACTTGTAAGTATCTTAAAACCTATGGATTGCTATGTCTCCGAAAGAGAATCAAGCATGTGTACAGGGGCATAAACGCAGCAGTGATAGGATTGGAGAGGTTCGGTGAGCAAATGAAGACCCTTTGAAGTCATATTGCATGGTACCCATTACACGGGTCTTAACTCTCCAGGTTTAAGGTATTCTTCCTTCAGCTAAAACATGCATGTGGAACCCAAGTATGATCAACCATGTGAACGGGAGACGTGTTCAAATATGTCTCAGTTTTCCTCCCCTGGTACTCGGGTGCAACATTCCAGACGCTTTACTAACACTCTCCCCACTTGGAGAGTCAGTCCCTTTAACCTCCTGTTTGGCCCAGTTTGCAATTTCTGCGGAAGATGAACAGGAATAGCGAGAACAAATGAGAGACTAGCTGGAGGTGTCTGGACGGGCAAATTTAACTCTCATTTCCCACCAGGAAGAGGAATTAACCAAAGGCTCAGCATGCCGGACTGGAACAAGATTAGGGCCTGAAGCCATCCTGCGGTGTTGCGGCCAGGTCACAAGAAAGCGAGTTGAAGAAAGGAGCTCAGGGGCACTGTAATTCACAAACCTGCAGAGTTATAAATGACAGCTATCGTCCAAAAATAGACTGAAGTAAGGCTGCCAAGAGGACTTGAAAGCGGGGCAGAATTGCAGGAAACCGATTTCAGGAGGTAGACTGGAATTGCATTGAAAGCATAGGAAAAGAGGCAGAACGTCCACAATGATGCACTTGGCCAAAAAGGGCGTATGCGTTTTTTTTTGAATATATTCAGGAAAAAACGCATACACCCTTTTTGGCCAACCAAGCAAGCTTGCAAAGGAAATCTGCACTACAATGAAGTCTCACTTCCCCCCCGGTCAAAAGGGCCATCTGAAAAAAGTGTAAAATCCAGAAAGGCAACAGGCCATTGAGAACTGGGAGCCTTGTTATGCTGATGGGCGGGATGTAAATTGCCAACAGACACTTGGGAGAAGTGTATGGTGTTTCCTGAAACATCTAAAAAACAAAGCAACAGAGCCTAGGGCACTGCCACTTATGGTCGTATAGCTTAGGGAAATTAAAATCAAAAAGACACAGCCACCCCAAAGTTTGGAACAGCTCTGTTTACAAGAACCTCGTTTACAGTACAAGTTCAACATCGCAGAAAGTGAAAAATGGATAAAGAAGTTGTGGTATTTACTTACAAAGCAATATCACTCAGCAATGAAATCTGTGTCATCAGGCCCTTAGCAGCACAATGAGTGGATCCAGGTATGATGATTCTAACTGAAATAAGTCACACAGAAAAAGAAACATCATAAGATATCAGTAATACACGGAATGTAAACTTGGCTACACAGGAACTGAATTACAGAACAGAACAGGGTCTCAAATTTAGAAAACCAACTTATGCTTACTTAAGGGTAAAGGTGAGTTGGGGTGCTGCATAAAACCAGAGATTGAAATGAGCACAGATAAAGTTCCTTAAGCCAAATATGGAATAGACAAGAGCTACTCCTTGCTCAACGAAATGGACTCAACACCGCATATTAAACGCCTAAGAATGTATCTGACTAGTAATTATCGTAAAACCTATGGATTGCTATGTCTCCAAAAGAGAATCAAGCATGTGTACAGGGGCATAAACGCAGCAGTGATAGGATTGGAGAGGTTCGGTGAGCAAATGAAGACCCTTTGAAGTCATATTGCACGGTACCCATTACACGGGTCTCAACTCTCCAGGTTTAAGGTATTCTTCCTTCAGCTAAAACATGCATGTGGAACCCAAGTATGATCAACCATGTGAACGGGAGACGTGTTCAAATATGTCTCAGTTTTCCTCCCCTGGTACTCGGGTGCAACATTCCAGATGCTTTACTAACACTCTCCCCACTTGGAGAGTCAGCGCCTTTAACCTCCTGTTTGGCCCAGTTTGCAATTTCTGCAGAAGATGAACAGGAATAGTGAGAACCAATGACAGGCTAGCTGGAGGTGTCTGGACGGGCAAATTTAACTCTCATTTCCCACCAGGAAGAGGAAATAACCAAAGGCTCAGTGTGCCGTACCGGAACCAGATTAGGGCCTGAAGCCATCCTGCGGTGTTGCGGCCAGCTCAAAAGAAACGGAGTTGAAGAAAAGAGCTCAGGGGCACTGTAATGCACAAACCTGCAGAGTTATAAATGACAGCTATCGTCCAAAAATAGACTGAAGTAAGGCTGCCAAGAGGACTTGAAAGCGGGGCAGAATTGCAGGAAACCGATTTCAGGAGGTAGACTGGAATTGCATTGAAAGCATAGGAAAAGAGGCAGAACGTCCACAATGATGCACTTGGCCGAAAAGTGCGTATGCGTTTTTTCCTGAATATATTCAGGAAAAAACGCATACGCACTTTTTGGCCAACCAAGCAAGCTTGCAAAGGAAATCTGCACTACAATGAAGTCTCACTTCCCCACGGTCAAAAGGGCCATCTGAAAAAAGTGTAAAATCCAGAAAGGCAGGACAGGCCATGGAGAACTGGGAGCCTTGTTATGCTGATGGGCGGGATGTAAATTTCCAACAGACACTCGGGAGAAGTGTATGGTGTTTCCTGAAACATCTAAAAAACAAAGCAACAGAACCTAGGGCACTTCCACTTATGGTCCTATAGTTTAGGAAAATTAAAATCAAAAAGACACAGCCACCCCAAAGTTTGGAACGGCTCTGTTTACAAGAACCTCGTTTACAGTACAAGTTCAACATCGCAGAAAGTGAAAAATGGATAAAGAAGTTGTGGTATTTACTTACAAAGCAATATCACTCAGCAATGAAATCTATGTCATCAGGCCCTTAGCATCACAATGAGTGGATTCAGGTATGATGATTGTAACTGAAATAAGTCACACAGAAAAAGAAACATCATAAGATATCACTAATACACGGAATGTAAACTTGGCTACACAGGAACTGAATTACAGAACAGAACAGGGTCTCAAATTTAGAAAACCAACTTATTCTTGCTTAAAGGTAAAGGTGAGTTGGGGTGCTGCATAAAACCAGAGATTGAAATGAGCACAGATAAAGTTCCTTAAGCCAAATATGGAATAGACAAGAGCTACTCCTTGCTCAACGAAATGGACTCAACACCGCATATTAAACGCCTAAGAATGTACCTGACTAGTAAGTATCGTAAAACCTATGGATTGCTATGTCTCCGAAAGAGAATCAAGCATGTGTACAGGGGCATAAACGCAGCAGTGATAGGATTGGAGAGGTGCGGTGAGCAAATGAAGACCCTTTGAAGTCATATTGCATGGTACCCATTACACGGGTTTCAACTACCCAGGTTTAAGGTATTCTTCCTTCAGCTAAAATATGCATGTGCCACCTAGAGTATGATCAACCATGTGATCGGGAGACGTGTTCAAATATGTCTCAGTTTTCCTCCCCTGGTACTCGGGTGCAACATTCCAGACGCTTTACTAACACTCTCCCCACTTGGAGAGTCAGTCCCTTTAACCTCCTGTTTGGCCCAGTTTACAATTTCTGCGGAAGATGAACAGGAATAGCGAGAACCAATGAGAGGCTAGCTGGAGGTGTCTGGATGGGCAAATTTAACTCTCATTTCCCACCAGGAAGAGGAATTAACCAAAGGCTCAACATGCCGGGCCGGAACCTGATTAGGGCCTGAAGCCATCCTGCGGTGTTGCGGCCAGGTCACAAGAAAGCGAGTTGAAGAAAGGAGCTCAGGGGCACTGTAATTCACAAACCTGCAGAGTTATAAATGACAGCTATCGTCCAAAAATAGACTGAAGTAAGGCTGCCAAGAGGACTTGAAAGCGGGGCAGAATTGCAGGAAACCGATTTCAGGAGGTAGACTGGAATTGCATTGAAAGCATAGGAAAAGAGGCAGAACGTCCACAATGATGCACTTGGCCAAAAAGGGCGTATGCGTTTTTTCCTGAATATATTCAGGAAAAAACGCATACGCCCTTTTTGGCCAACCAAGCAAGCTTGCAAAGGAAATCTGCACTACAATGAAGTCTCACTTCCCCCCGGTCAAAAGGGCCATCTGAAAAAAGTGTAAAATCCAGAAAGGCAGGACAGGCCATGGAGAACTGGGAGCCTTGTTATGCTGATGGGCGGGATGTAAATTGCCAACAGACACTCGGGAGAAGTGTATGGTGTTTCCTTAAACATCTAAAAAACAAAGCAACAGAGCCTAGGGCACTGCCACTTATGGTCCTATAGCTTAGGGAAATTAAAATCAAAAAGACACAGCCACCCCAAAGTTTGGGACGCCTCTGTTTACAAGAACCTCGTTTACAGTACAAGTTCAACATCGCAGAAAGTGAAAAATGGATAAAGAAGTTGTGGTATTTACTTACAAAGCAATATCACTCAGCAATGAAATCTGTGTCATCAGGCCCTTAGCATCACAATGAGTGGATTCAGGTATGATGATTCTAACTGAAATAAGTCACACAGAAAAAGAAACATCATAAGATATCAGTAATACACGGAATGTAAACTTGGCTACACAGGAACTGAATTACAGAACAGAACAGGGTCTCAAATTTAGAAAACCAACTTATGCTTGCTTAAGGGTAAAGGTGAGTTGGGGTGCTGCATAAAACCAGAGATTGAAGTGAGCACAGATAAAGTTCCTTAAGTCAAATATGGAATAGACAAGAGCTACTCCTTGCTCAACGAAATGGACTCAACACCGCATATTAAACGCCTAAGAATGTACCTGACTAGTAAGTATCGTAAAACCTGTGGATTGCTATGTCTCCAAAAGAGAATCAAGCATGTGTACAGGGGCATAAACGCAGCAGTGATAGGATTGGAGAGGTTCGGTGAGCAAATGAAGACCCTTTGAAGTCATATTGCATGGTACCCATTACGCGGGTCTCAACTCTCCAGGTTTAAGGTATTCTTCCTTCAGCTAAAACATGCATGTGGAACCCAAGTATGATCAACCATGTGAACGGGAGACGTGTTCAAATATGTCTCAGTTTTCCTCCCCTGGTACTCGGGTGCAACATTCCAGACGCTTTACTAACACTCTCCCCACTTGGAGAGTCAGCGCCTTTAACCTCCTGTTTGGCCCAGTTTGCAATTTCTGCGGAAGATGAACAGGAATAGCGAGAACCAATGAGAGGCTAGCTGGAGGTGTCTGGACGAGCAAATTTAACTCTCATTTCCCATCAGGAAGAGGAAATAACCAAAGGCTCAGCGTGCCGTACCGGAACCAGATTAGGGCCTGAAGCCATCCTGCGGTGTTGCGGCCAGCTCAAAAGAAAGCGAGTTGAAGAAAGGAGCTCAGGGGCACTGTAATTCACAAACCTGCAGAGTTATAAATGACAGCTATCGTCCAAAAATAGACTGAAGTAAGGCTGCCAAGAGGACTTGAAAGCGGGGCAGAATTGCAGGAAACCGATTTCAGGAGGTAGACTGGAATTGCATTGAAAGCATAGGAAAAGAGGCAGAACGTCCACAATGATGCACTTGGCCAAAAAGGGCGTATGCGTTTTTTCCTGAATATATTCAGGAAAAAACGCATACGCCCTTTTTGGCCAACCAAGCAAGCTTGCAAAGGAAATCTGCACTACAATGAAGTCTCACTTCCCCCCGGTCAAAAGGGCCATCTGAAAAAAGTGTAAAATCCAGAAAGGCAACAGGCCATGGAGAACTGGGAGCCTTGTTATGCTGATGGGCGGGATGTAAATTGCCAACAGACACTTGGGAGAAGTGTATGGTGTTTCCTGAAACATCTAAAAAACAAAGCAACAGAGCCAAGGGCACTTCCACTTATGGTCCTATAGCTTAGAGAAATTAAAATCAAAAAGACACAGCCACCCCAAAGTTTGGAACGGCTCTGTTTACAAGAACCTCGTTTACAGTACAAGTTCAACATCGCAGAAAGTGAAAAATGGATAAAGAAGTTGTGGTATTTACTTACAAAGCAATATCACTCAGCAATGAAATCTGTGTCATCAGGCCCTTAGCAGCACAATGAGTGGATTCAGGTACGATGATTCTAACTGAAATAAGTCACACAGAAAAAGAAACATCATAAGATATCAGTAATACACGGAATGTAAACTTGGCTACACAGGAACTGAATTACAGAACAGAACAGGGTCTCAAATTTAGAAAACCAACTTATGCTTGCTTAAGGGGAAAGGTGAGTTGGGGTGCTGCATAAAACCAGAGATTGAAATGAGCACAGATAAAGTTCCTTAAGCCAAATATGGAATAGACAAGAGCTACTCCTTGCTCAACGAAATGGACTCAACACCGCATATTAAACGCCTAAGAATGTACCTGACTAGTAAGTATCTTAAAACCTATGGATTGCTATGTCTCCGAAAGAGAATCAAGCATGTGTACAGGGGCATAAGCGCAGCAGTGATAGGATTGGAGAGGTGCGGTGAGCAAATGAAGACCCTTTGAAGTCATATTGCATGGTACCCATTCCACGGGTTTCAACTACCCAGGTTTAAGGTATTCTTCCTTCAGCTAAAACATGCATGTGGAACCTAGAGTATGATCAACCATGTGATCGGGAGACGTGTTCAAATATGTCTCAGTTTTCCTCCCCTGGTACTCGGGTGCAACATTCCAGACGCTTTACTAACACTCTCCCCACTTGGAGAGTCAGTCCCTTTAACCTCCTGTTTTGCCCAGTTTGCAATTTCTGCGGAAGATGAACAGGAATAGCGAGAACCAATGAGAGGCTAGCTGGAGGGGTCTGGATGGGCAAATTTAACTCTCATTTCCCACCAGGAAGAGGAATTAACCAAAGGCTCAGCATGCCGGGCCGGAACCTGATTAGGGCCTGAAGCCATCCTGCGGTGTTGCGGCCAGGTCACAAGAAAGCGAGTTGAAGAAAGGAGCTCAGGGGCACTGTAATTCACAAACCTGCAGAGTTATAAATGACAGCTATCGTCCAAAAATAGACTGAAGTAAGGCTGCCAAGAGGACTTGAAAGCGGGGCAGAATTGCAGGAAACCAATTTCAGGAGGTAGACTGGAATTGCATTGAAAGCATAGGAAAAGAGGCAGAACGTCCACAATGATGCACTTGGCCAAAAAGGGCGTATGCGTTTTTTCCTGAATATATTCAGGAAAAAACGCATACGCCCTTTTTGGCCAACCAAGCAAGCTTGCAAAGGAAATCTGCACTACAATGAAGTCTCACTTCCCCCCGGTCAAAAGGGCCATCTGAAAAAAGTGTAAAATCCAGAAAGGCAGGAACGGCCATGGAGAACTGGGAGCCTTGTTATGCTGATGGGCGGGATGTAAATTGCCAACAGACACTCGGGAGAAGTGTATGGTGTTTCCTGAAACATCTAAAAAACAAAGCAACAGAGCCTAGGGCACTGCCACTTATGGTCCTATAGCTTAGGGAAATTAAAATCAAAAAGACACAGCCACCCCAAAGTTTGGGACGCCTCTGTTTACAAGAACCTCGTTTACAGTACAAGTTCAACATCGCAGAAAGTGAAAAATGGATAAAGAAGTTGTGGTATTTACTTACAAAGCAATATCACTCAGCAATGAAATCTGTGTCATCAGGCCCTTAGCATCACAATGAGTGGATTCAGGTATGATGATTCTAACTGAAATAAGTCACACAGAAAAAGAAACATCATAAGATATCAGTAATACACGGAATGTAAACTTGGCTACACAGGAACTGAATTACAGAACAGAACAGGGTCTCAAATTTAGAAAACCAACTTATGCTTGCTTAAGGGTAAAGGTGAGTTGGGGTGCTGCATAAAACCAGAGATTGAAGTGAGCACAGATAAAGTCCTTAAGTCAAATATGGAATAGACAAGAGCTACTCCTTGCTCAACGAAATGGACTCAACACCGCATATTAAACGCCTAAGAATGTACCTGACTAGTAAGTATCGTAAAACCTATGGATTGCTATGTCTCCAAAAGAGAATCAAGCATGTGTACAGGGGCATAAACGCAGCAGTGATAGGATTGGAGAGGTTCGGTGAGCAAATGAAGACCCTTTGAAGTCATATTGCATGGTACCCATTACACGGGTCTCAACTCTCCAGGTTTAAGGTATTCTTCCTTCAGCTAAAACATGCATGTGGAACCCAAGTATGATCAACCATGTGAACGGGAGACGTGTTCAAATATGTCTCAGTTTTCCTCCCCTGGTACTCGGGTGCAACATTCCAGACGCTTTACTAACACTCTCCCCACTTGGAGAGTCAGCGCCTTTAACCTCCTGTTTGGCCCAGTTTGCAATTTCTGCGGAAGATGAACAGGAATAGCGAGAACCAATGAGAGGCTAGCTGGAGGTGTCTGGACGAGCAAATTTAACTCTCATTTCCCATCAGGAAGAGGAAATAACCAAAGGCTCAGCGTGCCGTACCGGAACCAGATTAGGGCCTGAAGCCATCCTGCGGTGTTGCGGCCAGCTCAAAAGAAAGCGAGTTGAAGAAAGGAGCTCAGGGGCACTGTAATTCACAAACCTGCAGAGTTATAAATGACAGCTATCGTCCAAAAATAGACTGAAGTAAGGCTGCCAAGAGGACTTGAAAGCGGGGCAGAATTGCAGGAAACCGATTTCAGGAGGTAGACTGGAATTGCATTGAAAGCATAGGAAAAGAGGCAGAACGTCCACAATGATGCACTTGGCCAAAAAGGGCGTATGCGTTTTTTCCTGAATATATTCAGGAAAAAACGCATACGCCCTTTTTGGCCAACCAAGCAAGCTTGCAAAGGAAATCTGCACTACAATGAAGTCTCACTTCCCCACGGTCAAAAGGGCCATCTGAAAAAAGTGTAAAATCCAGAAAGGCAGGACAGGCCATGGAGAACTGGGAGCCTTGTTATGCTGATGGGCGGGATGTAAATTGCCAACAGACACTCGGGAGAAGTGTATGGTGTTTCCTGAAACATCTAAAAAACAAAGCAACAGAGCCTAGGGCACTTCCACTTATGGTCCTATCGCTTAGGGAAATTAAAATCAAAAAGACACAGCCACCCCAAAGTTTGGAACGGCTCTGTTTACAAGAACGTCGTTTACAGTACAAGTTCAACATCGCAGAAAGTGAAAAATGGATAAAGAAGTTGTGGTATTTACTTACAAAGCAATATCACTCAGCAATGAAATCTGTGTCATCAGGCCCTTAGGAGCACAATGAGTGGATTCAGGTATGATGATTCTAACTGAAATAAGTCACACAGAAAAAGAAACATCATAAGATATCAGTAATACACGGAATGTAAACTTGGCTACACAGGAACTGAATTACAGCACAGAACAGGGTCTCAAATTTAGAAAACCAATTTATTCTTGCTTAAGGGTAAAGGTGAGTTGGGGTGCTGCATAAAACCAGAGATTGAAATGAGCACAGATAAAGTTCCTTAAGCCAAATATGGAATAGACAAGAGCTACTCCTTGCTCAACGAAATGGACTCAACACCCCATATTAAACGCCTAAGAATGTACCTGACTAGTAAGTATCTTTAAACCTATGGATTGCTATGTCTCCGAAAGAGAATCAAGCATGTGTACAGGGGCATAAACGCAGCAGTGATAGGATTGGAGAGGTTCGGTGAGCAAATGAAGACCCTTTGAAGTCATATTGCATGGTACCCATTCCACGGGTTTCAACTACCCAGGTTTAAGGTATTCTTCCTTCAGCTAAAACATGCATGTGGAACCTAGAGTATGATCAACCATGTGATCGGGAGACGTGTTCAAATATGTCTCAGTTTTCCTCCCCTGGTACTCGGGTGCAACATTCCAGACGCTTTACTAACACTCTCCCCACTTGGAGAGTCAGTCCCTTTAACCTCCTGTTTGGCCCAGCTTGCAATTTCTGTGGAAGATGAACAGGAATAGCGAGAACCAATGAGAGGCTAGCTGGAGGTGTCTGGACGGGCAAATTTAACTCTCATTTCCCACCAGGAAGAGGAAATAACCAAAGGCTCAGCGTGCCGTGCCGGAACCAGATTAGGGCCTGAAGCCATCCTGCGGTGTTGTGGCCAGGTCACAAGAAAGCGAGTTGAAGAAAGGAGCTCAGGGGCACTGTAATTCACAAACCTGCAGAGTTATAAATGACAGCTATCGTCCAAAAATAGACTGAAGTAAGGCTGCCAAGAGGACTTGAAAGCGGGGCAGAATTGCAGGAAACCGATTTCAGGAGGTAGACTGGAATTGCATTGAAAGCATAGGAAAAGAGGCAGAACGTCCACAATGATGCACTTGGCCAAAAAGGGCGTATGCGTTTTTTCCTGAATATATTCAGGAAAAAACGCATACGCCCTTTTTGGCCAACCAAGCAAGCTTGCAAAGGAAATCTGCACTACAATGAAGTCTCACTTCCCCCCGGTCAAAAGGGCCATCTGAAAAAAGTGTAAAATCCAGAAAGGCAACAGGCCATGGAGAACTGGGAGCCTTGTTATGCTGATGGGCGGGATGTAAATTGCCAACAGACACTTGGGAGAAGTGTATGGTGTTTCCTGAAACATCTAAAAAACAAAGCAACAGAGCCTAGGGCACTTCCACTTATGGTCCTATAGCTTAGGGAAATTAAAATCAAAAAGACACAGCCACCCCAAAGTTTGGAACGGCTCTGTTTACAAGAACCTCGTTTACAGTACAAGTTCAACATCGCAGAAAGTGAAAAATGGATAAAGAAGTTGTGGTATTTACTTACAAAGCAATATCACTCAGCAATGAAATCTGTGTCATCAGGCCCTTAGCAGCACAATGAGTGGATTCAGGTATGATGATTCTAACTGAAGTAAGTCACACAGAAAAAGAAACATCATAAGATATCAGTAATACACGGAATGGAAACTTGGCTACACAGGAACTGAATTACAGAACAGAACAGGGTCTCAAATTTAGAAAACCAACTTATGCTTACTTAAGGGTAAAGGTGAGTTGGGGTGCTGCATAAAACCAGAGATTGAAATGAGCACAGATAAAGTTCCTTAAGTCAAATATGGAATAGACAAGAGCTACTCCTTGCTCAACGAAATGGACTCAACACCGCATATTAAACGCCTAAGAATGTACCTGACTAGTAAGTATCGTAAAACCTATGGATTGCTATGTCTCCGAAAGAGAATCAAGCATGTGTACAGGGGCATAAACGCAGCAGTGATAGGATTGGAGAGGTGCGGTGAGCAAATGAAGACCCTTTGAAGTCATATTGCATGGTACCCATTACACGGGTTTCAACTACCCAGGTTTAAGGTATTCTTCCTTCAGCTAAAACATGCATGTGCCACCTAGAGTATGATCAACCATGTGATCGGGAGACGTGTTCAAATATGTCTCAGTTTTCCTCCCCTGGTACTCGGGTGCAACATTCCAGACGCTTTACTAACACTCTCCCCACTTGGAGAGTCAGTCCCTTTAACCTCCTGTTTGGCCCAGTTTGCAATTTCTGCGGAAGATGAACAGGAATAGCGAGAACCAATGAGAGGCTAGCTGGAGGTGTCTGGATGGGCAAATTTAACTCTCATTTCCCACCAGGAAGAGGAATTAACCAAAGGCTCAACATGCCGGGCCGGAACCTGATTAGGGCCTGAAGCCATCCTGCGGTGTTGCGGCCAGGTCACAAGAAAGCGAGTTGAAGAAAGGAGCTCAGGGGCACTGTAATTCACAAACCTGCAGAGTTATAAATGACAGCTATCGTCCAAAAATAGACTGAAGTAAGGCTGCCAAGAGGACTTGAAAGCGGGGCAGAATTGCAGGAAACCGATTTCAGGAGGTAGACTGGAATTGCATTGAAAGCATAGGAAAAGAGGCAGAACGTCCACAATGATGCACTTGGCCAAAAAGGGCGTATGCGTTTTTTCCTGAATATATTCAGGAAAAAACGCATACGCAATTTTTGGCCAACCAAGCAAGCTTGCAAAGGAAATCTGCACTACAATGAAGTCTCACTTCCCCCCGGTCAAAAGGGCCATCTGAAAAAAGTGTAAAATCCAGAAAGGCAGGACAGGCCATGGAGAACTGGGAGCCTTGTTATGCTGATGGGCGGGATGTAAATTGCCAACAGACACTCAGGAGAAGTGTATGGTGTTTCCTGAAACATCTAAAAAACAAAGCAACAGAGCCTAGGGCACTGCCACTTATGGTCCTATAGCTTAGGGAAATTAAATTCAAAAAGACACAGCCACCCCAAAGTTTGGAACGGCTCTGTTTACAAGAACCTCGTTTACAGTACAAGTTCAACATCGCAGAAAGTGAAAAATGGATAAAGAAGTTGTGGTATTTACTTACAAAGCAATATCACTCAGCAATGAAATCTATGTCATCAGGCCCTTAGCAGCACAATGAGTGGATTCAGGTATGATGATTCTAACTGAAATAAGTCACACAGAAAAAGAAACATCATAAGATATCAGTAATACACGGAATGTAAACTTGGCTACACAGGAACTGAATTACAGAACAGAACAGGGTCTCAAATTTAGAAAACCAACTTATGCTTGCTTAAGGGTAAAGGTGAGTTGGGGTGCTGCATAAAACCAGAGATTGAAGTGAGCACAGATAAAGTTCCTTAAGTCAAATATGGAATAGACAAGAGCTACTCCTTGCTCAACGAAATGGACTCAACACCGCATATTAAACGCCTAAGAATGTACCTGACTAGTAAGTATCGTAAAACCTGTGGATTGCTATGTCTCCAAAAGAGAATCAAGCATGTGTACAGGGGCATAAACGCAGCAGTGATAGGATTGGAGAGGTTCGGTGAGCAAATGAAGACCCTTTGAAGTCATATTGCATGGTACCCATTACACGGGTCTCAACTCTCCAGGTTTAAGGTATTCTTCCTTCAGCTAAAACATGCATGTGGAACCCAAGTATGATCAACCATGTGAACGGGAGACGTGTTCAAATATGTCTCAGTTTTCCTCCCCTGGTACTCGGGTGCAACATTCCAGACGCTTTACTAACACTCTCCCCACTTGGAGAGTCAGCGCCTTTAACCTCCTGTTTGGCCCAGTTTGCAATTTCTGCGGAAGATGAACAGGAATAGCGAGAACCAATGAGAGGCTAGCTGGAGGTGTCTGGCCGAGCAAATTTAACTCTCATTTCCCATCAGGAAGAGTCAATAACCAAAGGCTCAGCGTGCCGTACCGGAACCAGATTAGGGCCTGAAGCCATCCTGCGGTGTTGCGGCCAGGTCACAAGAAAGCGAGTTGAAGAAAGGAGCTCAGGGGCACTGTAATTCACAAACCTGCAGAGTTATAAATGACAGCTATCGTCCAAAAATAGACTGAAGTAAGGCTGCCAAGAGGACTTGAAAGCAGGGCAGAATTGCAGGAAACCGATTTCAGGAGGTAGACTGGAATTGCATTGAAAGCATAGGAAAAGAGGCAGAACGTCCACAATGATGCACTTGGCCAAAAAGGGCGTATGCGTTTTTTCCTGAATATATTCAGGAAAAAACGCATACGCCCTTTTTGGCCAACCAAGCAAGCTTGCAAAGGAAATCTGCACTACAATGAAGTCTCACTTCCCCACGGTCAAAAGGGCCATCTGAAAAAAGTGTAAAATCCAGAAAGGCAGGACAGGCCATGGAGAACTGGGAGCCTTGTTATGCTGATGGGCGGGATGTAAATTGCCAACAGACACTCCGGAGAAGTGTATGGTGTTTCCTGAAACATCTAAAAAACAAAGCAACAGAGCCTAGGGCACTGCCACTTATGGTCCTATAGCTTAGGGAAATTAAAATCAAAAAGACACAGCCACCCCAAAGTTTGGAACGGCTCTGTTTACAAGAACCTCGTTTACAGTACAAGTTCAACATCGCAGAAAGTGAAAAATGGATAAAGAAGTTGTGGTATTTACTTACAAAGCAATATCACTCAGCAATGAAATCTGTGTCATCAGGCCCTTAGCAGCACAATGAGTGGATTCAGGTATGATGATTCTAACTGAAATAAGTCACACAGAAAAAGAAACATCATAAGATATCAGTAATACACGGAATGGAAACTTGGCTACACAGGAACTGAATTACAGAACAGAACAGGGCCTCAAATTTAGAAAACCAACTTATGCTTGCTTAAGGGTAAAGGTGAGTTGGGGTGCTGCATAAAACCAGAGATTGAAATGAGCACAGATAAAGTTCCTTAAGTCAAATATGGAATAGACAAGAGCTACTCCTTGCTCAACGAAATGGAC
This sequence comes from Delphinus delphis, assembly GCF_949987515.2. Classification (NCBI taxonomy): domain Eukaryota; kingdom Metazoa; phylum Chordata; class Mammalia; order Artiodactyla; family Delphinidae; genus Delphinus; species Delphinus delphis. Next base: position 195,797 of record NW_027192903.1, on the reverse strand, counting down.
TCAACACCTCATATTAAACGCCTAAGAATGTACCTGACTTGTAAGTATCTTAAAACCTATGGATTGCTATGTCTCCGAAAGAGAATCAAGCATGTGTACAGGGGCATAAACGCAGCAGTGATAGGATTGGAGAGGTTCGGTGAGCAAATGAAGACCCTTTGAAGTCATATTGCATGGTACCCATTACACGGGTCTTAACTCTCCAGGTTTAAGGTATTCTTCCTTCAGCTAAAACATGCATGTGGAACCCAAGTATGATCAACCATGTGAACGGGAGACGTGTTCAAATATGTCTCAGTTTTCCTCCCCTGGTACTCGGGTGCAACATTCCAGACGCTTTACTAACACTCTCCCCACTTGGAGAGTCAGTCCCTTTAACCTCCTGTTTGGCCCAGTTTGCAATTTCTGCGGAAGATGAACAGGAATAGCGAGAACAAATGAGAGACTAGCTGGAGGTGTCTGGACGGGCAAATTTAACTCTCATTTCCCACCAGGAAGAGGAATTAACCAAAGGCTCAGCATGCCGGACTGGAACAAGATTAGGGCCTGAAGCCATCCTGCGGTGTTGCGGCCAGGTCACAAGAAAGCGAGTTGAAGAAAGGAGCTCAGGGGCACTGTAATTCACAAACCTGCAGAGTTATAAATGACAGCTATCGTCCAAAAATAGACTGAAGTAAGGCTGCCAAGAGGACTTGAAAGCGGGGCAGAATTGCAGGAAACCGATTTCAGGAGGTAGACTGGAATTGCATTGAAAGCATAGGAAAAGAGGCAGAACGTCCACAATGATGCACTTGGCCAAAAAGGGCGTATGCGTTTTTTTTTGAATATATTCAGGAAAAAACGCATACACCCTTTTTGGCCAACCAAGCAAGCTTGCAAAGGAAATCTGCACTACAATGAAGTCTCACTTCCCCCCCGGTCAAAAGGGCCATCTGAAAAAAGTGTAAAATCCAGAAAGGCAACAGGCCATTGAGAACTGGGAGCCTTGTTATGCTGATGGGCGGGATGTAAATTGCCAACAGACACTTGGGAGAAGTGTATGGTGTTTCCTGAAACATCTAAAAAACAAAGCAACAGAGCCTAGGGCACTGCCACTTATGGTCGTATAGCTTAGGGAAATTAAAATCAAAAAGACACAGCCACCCCAAAGTTTGGAACAGCTCTGTTTACAAGAACCTCGTTTACAGTACAAGTTCAACATCGCAGAAAGTGAAAAATGGATAAAGAAGTTGTGGTATTTACTTACAAAGCAATATCACTCAGCAATGAAATCTGTGTCATCAGGCCCTTAGCAGCACAATGAGTGGATCCAGGTATGATGATTCTAACTGAAATAAGTCACACAGAAAAAGAAACATCATAAGATATCAGTAATACACGGAATGTAAACTTGGCTACACAGGAACTGAATTACAGAACAGAACAGGGTCTCAAATTTAGAAAACCAACTTATGCTTACTTAAGGGTAAAGGTGAGTTGGGGTGCTGCATAAAACCAGAGATTGAAATGAGCACAGATAAAGTTCCTTAAGCCAAATATGGAATAGACAAGAGCTACTCCTTGCTCAACGAAATGGACTCAACACCGCATATTAAACGCCTAAGAATGTATCTGACTAGTAATTATCGTAAAACCTGTGGATTGCTATGTCTCCAAAAGAGAATCAAGCATGTGTACAGGGGCATAAACGCAGCAGTGATAGGATTGGAGAGGTTCGGTGAGCAAATGAAGACCCTTTGAAGTCATATTGCACGGTACCCATTACACGGGTCTCAACTCTCCAGGTTTAAGGTATTCTTCCTTCAGCTAAAACATGCATGTGGAACCCAAGTATGATCAACCATGTGAACGGGAGACGTGTTCAAATATGTCTCAGTTTTCCTCCCCTGGTACTCGGGTGCAACATTCCAGATGCTTTACTAACACTCTCCCCACTTGGAGAGTCAGCGCCTTTAACCTCCTGTTTGGCCCAGTTTGCAATTTCTGCAGAAGATGAACAGGAATAGTGAGAACCAATGACAGGCTAGCTGGAGGTGTCTGGACGGGCAAATTTAACTCTCATTTCCCACCAGGAAGAGGAAATAACCAAAGGCTCAGTGTGCCGTACCGGAACCAGATTAGGGCCTGAAGCCATCCTGCGGTGTTGCGGCCAGCTCAAAAGAAACGGAGTTGAAGAAAAGAGCTCAGGGGCACTGTAATGCACAAACCTGCAGAGTTATAAATGACAGCTATCGTCCAAAAATAGACTGAAGTAAGGCTGCCAAGAGGACTTGAAAGCGGGGCAGAATTGCAGGAAACCGATTTCAGGAGGTAGACTGGAATTGCATTGAAAGCATAGGAAAAGAGGCAGAACGTCCACAATGATGCACTTGGCCGAAAAGTGCGTATGCGTTTTTTCCTGAATATATTCAGGAAAAAACGCATACGCACTTTTTGGACAACCAAGCAAGCTTGCAAAGGAAATCTGCACTACAATGAAGTCTCACTTCCCCACGGTCAAAAGGGCCATCTGAAAAAAGTGTAAAATCCAGAAAGGCAGGACAGGCCATGGAGAACTGGGAGCCTTGTTATGCTGATGGGCGGGATGTAAATTTCCAACAGACACTCGGGAGAAGTGTATGGTGTTTCCTGAAACATCTAAAAAACAAAGCAACAGAACCTAGGGCACTTCCACTTATGGTCCTATAGTTTAGGAAAATTAAAATCAAAAAGACACAGCCACCCCAAAGTTTGGAACGGCTCTGTTTACAAGAACCTCGTTTACAGTACAAGTTCAACATCGCAGAAAGTGAAAAATGGATAAAGAAGTTGTGGTATTTACTTACAAAGCAATATCACTCAGCAATGAAATCTATGTCATCAGGCCCTTAGCATCACAATGAGTGGATTCAGGTATGATGATTGTAACTGAAATAAGTCACACAGAAAAAGAAACATCATAAGATATCACTAATACACGGAATGTAAACTTGGCTACACAGGAACTGAATTACAGAACAGAACAGGGTCTCAAATTTAGAAAACCAACTTATTCTTGCTTAAAGGTAAAGGTGAGTTGGGGTGCTGCATAAAACCAGAGATTGAAATGAGCACAGATAAAGTTCCTTAAGCCAAATATGGAATAGACAAGAGCTACTCCTTGCTCAACGAAATGGACTCAACATCCCATATTAAACGCCTAAGAATGTACCTGACTAGTAAGTATCTTTAAACCTATGGATTGCTATGTCTCCGAAAGAGAATCAAGCATGTGTACAGGGGCGTAAACGCAGCAGTGATAGGATTGGAGAGGTTCGGTGAGCAAATGAAGACCCTTTGAAGTCATATTGCATGGTACCCATTCCACGGGTCTCAACTCTCCAGGTTTAAGGTATTCTTCCTTCAGCTAAAACATGCATGTGGAACCTAGAGTATGATCAACCATGTGAACGGGAGACGTGTTCAAATATGTCTCAGTTTTCCTCCCCTGGTACTCGGGTGCAACATTCCAGACGCTTTACTAACACTCTCCCCACTTGGAGAGTCAGCGCCTTTAACCTCCTGTTTGGCCCAGTTTGCAATTTCTGCGGAAGATGAACAGGAATAGCGAGAACCAATGAGAGGCTAGCTGGAGGTGTCTGGACGGGCAAATTTAACTCACATTTCCCACCAGGAAGAGGAATTAACCAAAGGCTCAGCGTGCCATGCCAGAACCAGATTAGGGCCTGAAGCCATCCTGCGGTGTTGCGGCCAGCTCAAAAGAAAGCGAGTTGAAGAAAGGAGCTCAGGGGCACTGTAATTCACAAACCTGCAGACTTATAAATGACAGCTATCGTCCAAAAATAGACTGAAGTAAGGCTGCCAAGAGGACTTGAAAGCGGGGCAGAATTGCAGGAAACCGATTTCAGGAGGTAGACTGGAATTGCATTGAAAGCATAGGAAAAGAGGCAGAACGTCCACAATGATGCACTTGGCCAAAAAGGGCGTATGGGTATTTTCCTGAATATATTCAGGAAAAAACGCATACGCACTTTTTGGCCAACCAAGCAAGCTTGCAAAGGAAATCTGCACTACAATGAAGTCTCACTTCCCCCCGGTCAAAAGGGCCATCTGAAAAAAGTGTAAAATCCAGAAAGACAAAACAGGCCATGGAGAACTGGGAGCCTTGTTATGCTGATGGGCGGGATGTAAATTGCCAACAACCACTCGGGAGAAGTGTATGGTGTTTCCTGAAACATGTAAAAAACAAAGCAACAGAACCTAGGGCACTTCCACTTATGGTCCTATAGCTTAGGGAAATTAAAATCAAAAAGACACAGCCACCCCAAAGTTTGGAACGGCTCTGTTTACAAGAAGCTCGTTTACAGTACAAGTTCAACATCGCAGAAAGTGAAAAATGGATAAAGAAGTTGTGGTATTTACTTACAAAGCAATATCACTCAGCAATGAAATCTGTGTCATCAGGCCCTTAGCAGCACAATGAGTGGATTCAGGTACGATGATTCTAACTGAAATAAGTCACAGAGAAAAAGAAACATCATAAGATATCACTAATACACGGAATGTAAACTTGGCTACACAGGAACTGAATTCCAAAACAGAACAGTGTCTCAAATTTAGAAAACCAACTTATGCTTGCTTAAGGGTAAAGGTGAGTTGGGGTGCTGCATAAAACCAGAGATTGAAATGAGCACAGATAAAGTTCCTTAAGCCAAATATGGAATAGACAAGAGCTACTCCTTGCTCAACGAAATGGACTCAACACCCCATATTAAACGCCTAAGAATGTACCTGACTAGTAAGTATCTTAAAACCTATGGATTGCTATGTCTCCAAAAGAGAATCAAGCGTGTGTACAGGGGCATAAACGCAGCAGTGATAGGATTGGAGAGGTTCGGTGAGCAAATGAAGACCCTTTGAAGTCATATTGCATGGTACCCATTACACGGGTCTCAACTCTCCAGGTTTAAGGTATTCTTCCTTCAGCTAAAACATGCATGTGGAACCCAAGTATGATCAACCATGTGAACGGGAGACGTGTTCAAATATGTCTCAGTTTTCCTCCCCTGGTACTCGGGTGCAACATTCCAGACGCTTTACTAACACTCTCCCCACTTGGAGAGTCAGCGCCTTTAACCTCCTGTTTGGCCCAGTTTGCAATTTCTGCGGAAGATGAACAGGAATAGCGAGAACCAATGAGAGGCTAGCTGGAGGTGTCTGGACGGGCAAATTTAACTCTCATTTCCCACCAGGAAGAGGAAATAACCAAAGGCTCAGCGTGCCGTACTGGAACCAGATTAGGGCCTGAAGCCATCCTGCGGTGTTGCGGCCAGCTCAAAAGAAAGCGAGTTGAAGAAAGGAGCTCAGGGGCACTGTAATTCACAAACCTGCAGAGTTATAAATGACAGCTGTCGTCCAAAAATAGACTGAAGTAAGGCTGCCAAGAGGACTTGAAAGCGGGGCAGAATTGCAGGAAACCGATTTCAGGAGGTAGACTGGAATTGCATTGAAAGCATAGGAAAAGAGGCAGAACGTCCACAATGATGCACTTGGACAAAAAGGGCGTATGCGTTTTTTCCTGAATATATTCAGGAAAAAATGCATACGCACTTTTTGGCCAACCAAGCAACTTGCAAAGGAAATCTGCACTACAATGAAGTCTCACTTCCCCCCGGTCAAAAGGGCCATCTGAAAAAAGTGTAAAATCCAGAAAGGCAGGACAGGCCATGGAGAACTGGGAGCCTTGTTATGCTGATGGGCGGGATGTAAATTGCCAACAACCACTGGGGAGAATTGTATGGTGTTTCCTGAAACATCTAAAAAACAAAGCAACAGAACCTAGGGCACTTCCACTTATGGTCCTATAGCTTAGGGAAATTAAAATCAAAAAGACACAGCCACCCCAAAGTTTGGAACGGCTCTGTTTACAAGAACCTCGTTTACAGTACAAGTTCAACATCGCAGAAAGTGAAAAATGGATAAAGAAGTTGTGGTATTTACTTACAAAGCAATATCACTCAGCAATGAAATCTGTGTCATCAGGCCCTTAGCAGCACAATGAGTGGATTCAGGTATGATGATTCTAACTGAAGTAAGTCACACAGAAAAAGAAACATCATAAGATATCCCTAATACACGGAATGTAAACTTGGCTACACAGGAACTGAATTCCAAAACAGAACAGGGTCTCAAATTTAGAAAAGCAACTTATGCTTGCTTAAGGGTAAAGGTGAGTTGGGGTGCTGCATAAAACCAGAGATTGAAATGAGCACAGATAAAGTTCCTTAAGCCAAATATGGAATAGACAAGAGCTACTCCTTGCTCAACGAAATGGACTCAACACCGCATATTAAACGCCTAAGAATGTACCTGACTAGTAAGTATCTTAAAACCTATGGATTGCTATGTCTCCGAAAGAGAATCAAGCATGTGTACAGGGGCATAAACGCAGCAGTGATAGGATTGGAGAGGTTCGGTGAGCAAATGAAGACCCTTTGAAGTCATATTGCATGGTACCCATTCCACGGGTTTCAACTACCCAGGTTTTAGGTATTCTTCCTTCAGCTAAAACATGCATGTGGAACCCAAGTATGATCAACCATGTGAACGGGAGACGTGTTCAAATATGTCTCAGTTTTCCTCCCCTGGTACTCGGGTGCAACATTCCAGACGCTTTACTAACACTCTCCCCACTTGGAGAGTCAGCGCCTTTAACCTCCTGTTTGGCCCAGTTTGCAATTTCTGCGGAAGATGAACAGGAATAGCGAGAACCAATGAGAGACTAGCTGGAGGTGTCTGGACGGGCAAATTTAACTCTCATTTCCCACCAGGAAGAGGAATTAACCAAAGGCTCAGCATGCTGGGCCTGAACCAGATTAGGGCCTGAAGCCATCCTGCGGTGTTGCGGCCAGGTCACAAGAAAGCGAGTTGAAGAAAGGAGCTCAGGGGCACTGTAATTCACAAACCTGCAGAGTTATAAATGACAGCTATCGTCCAAAAATAGACTGAAGTAAGGCTGCCAAGAGGACTTGAAAGCGGGGCAGAATTGCAGGAAACCGATTTCAGGAGGTAGACTGGAATTGCATTGAAAGCATAGGAAAAGAGGCAGAACGTCCACAATGATGCACTTGGCCAAAAAGGGCGTATGCGTTTTTTCCTGAATATATTCAGGAAAAAACGCATACGCACTTTTTGGCCAACCAAGCAAGCTTGCAAAGGAAATCTGCACTACAATGAAGTCTCACTTCCCCCCGGTCAAAAGGGCCATCTGAAAAAAGTGTAAAATCCAGAAAGGCAGGACAGGCCATGGACAACTGGGAGCCTTGTTATGCTGATGGGCGGGATGTAAATTGCCAACAGACACTCGGGAGAAGTGTATGGTGTTTCCTGAAACATCTAAAAAACAAAGCAACAGAGCCTAGGGCACTGCCACTTATGGTCCTATAGCTTAGGGAAATTAAAATCAAAAAGACACAGCCACCCCAAAGTTTGGAACGGCTCTGTTTACAAGAACCTCGTTTACAGTACAAGTTCAACATCGCAGAAAGTGAAAAATGGATAAAGAACTTGTGGTACTTACGTACAATGCAGTATCACTCAGCAATGAAATCTATGTCATCAGGCCCGTAGCAGCATAATGAGTAGATTCAGGTACGATGATTCTAACTGAAATAAGTCACACAGAAAAAGAAACATCATAAGATATCACTAATACACGGAATGTAAACTTGGCTACACAGGAACTGAATTACAGAACAGAACAGGGTCTCAAATTTAGAAAACCAACTTATGCTTGCTTAAGGGTAAAGGTGAGTTGGGGTGCTGCATAAAACCAGAGATTGAAATGAGCACAGATAAAGTTCCTTAAGTCAAATATGGAAATAGACAAGAGCTACTCCTTGCTCAACGAAATGGACTCAACACCGCATATTAAACGCCTAAGAATGTACCTGACTAGTAAGTATCTTAAAACCTATGGATTGCTATGTCTCCGAAAGAGAATCAAGCATGTGTACAGGGGCATAAACGCAGCAGTGATAGGATTGGAGAGGTTCGGTGAGCAAATGAAGACCCTTTGAAGTCATATTGCATGGTACCCATTACACGGGTCTTAACTCTCCAGGTTTAAGGTATTCTTCCTTCAGCTAAAACATGCATGTGGAACCCAAGTATGATCAACCATGTGAACGGGAGACGTGTTCAAATATGTCTCAGTTTTCCTCCCCTGGTACTCGGGTGCAACATTCCAGACGCTTTACTAACACTCTCCCCACTTGGAGAGTCAGCGCCTTTAACCTCCTGTTTGGCCCAGTTTGCAATTTCTGCGGAAGATGAACAGGAATAGCGAGAACCAATGAGAGGCTAGCTGGAGGTGTCTGGACGGGCAAATTTAACTCTCATTTCCCACCAGGAAGAGGAAATAACCAAAGGCTCAGCGTGCCGGGCCGGAACCAGATTAGGGCCTGAAGATATCCTGCGGTGTTGCGGCCAGGTCACAAGAAAGCGAGTTGAAGAAAGGAGCTCAGGGGCACTGTAATTCACAAACCTGCAGAGTTATAAATGACAGCTATCGTCCAAAAATAGACTGAAGTAAGGCTGCCAAGAGGACTTGAAAGCGGGGCAGAATTGCAGGAAACCGATTTCAGGAGGTAGACTGGAATTGCATTGAAAGCATAGGAAAAGAGGCAGAACGTCCACAATGATGCACTTGGCCAAAAAGGGCGTATGCGTTTTTTCCTGAATATATTCAGGAAAAAACGCATACGCCCTTTTTGGCCAACCAAGCAAGCTTGCAAAGGAAATCTGCACTACAATGAAGTCTCACTTCCCCCCGGTCAAAAGGGCCATCTGAAAAAAGTGTAAAATCCAGAAAGGCAGGACAGGCCATGGAGAACTGGGAGCCTTGTTATGCTGATGGGCGGGATGTAAATTGCCAACAACCACTCGGGAAAAGTGTATGGTGTTTCCTGAAACATCTAAAAAAACAAAGCAACAGAACCTAGGGCACTTCCACTTATGGTCCTATAGCTTAGGGAAATTAAAATCAAAAAGACACAGCCACCCCAAAGTTTGGAACGGCTCTGTTTACAAGAACCTCGTTTACAGTACAAGTTCAACATCGCAGAAAGTGAAAAATAGATAAAGAAGTTGTGGTATTTACTTACAAAGCAATATCACTCAGCAATGAAATCTGTGTCATCAGGCCCTTAGCAGCACAATGAGTGGATTCAGGTATGATGATTCTAACTGAAATAAGTCACACAGAAAAAGAAATATCATAAGATATCAGTAATACACGGAATGTAAACTTGGCTACACAGGAACTGAATTACAGAACAGAACAGTGTCTCAAATTTAGAAAACCAACTTATGCTTGCTTAAGGGGAAAGGTGAGTTGGGGTGCTGCATAAAACCAGAGATTGAAATGAGCACAGATAAAGTTCCTTAAGTCAAATATGGAATAGACAAGAGCTACTCCTTGCTCAACGAAATGGACTCAACACCGCATATTAAACGCCTAAGAATGTACCTGACTAGTAAGTATCTTAAAACCTATGGATTGCTATGTCTCCGAAAGAGAATCAAGCATGTGTACAGGGGCATAAACGCAGCAGTGATAGGATTGGAGAGGTTCGGTGAGCAAATGAAGACCCTTTGAAGTCATATTGCATGGTACCCATTCCACGGGTCTTAACTCTCCAGGTTTAAGGTATTCTTCCTTCAGCTAAAACATGCATGTGGAACCCAAGTATGATCAACCATGTGAACGGGAGACGTGTTCAAATATGTCTCAGTTTTCCTCCCCTGGTACTCGGGTGCAACATTCCAGACGCTTTACTAACACTCTCCCCACTTGGAGAGTCAGCGCCTTTAACCTCCTGTTTGGCCCAGTTTGCAATTTCTGCGGAAGATGAACAGGAATAGCGAGAACCAATGAGAGGCTAGCTGGAGGTGTCTGGACGGGCAAATTTAACTCTCATTTCCCACCAGGAAGAGGAAATAACCAAAGGCTCAGCGTGCCGGGCCGGAACCAGATTAGGGCCTGAAGATATCCTGCGGTGTTGCGGCCAGGTCACAAGAAAGCGAGTTGAAGAAAGGAGCTCAGGGGCACTGTAATTCACAAACCTGCAGAGTTATAAATGACAGCTATCGTCCAAAAATAGACTGAAGTAAGGCTGCCAAGAGGACTTGAAAGCGGGGCAGAATTGCAGGAAACCGATTTCAGGAGGTAGACTGGAATTGCATTGAAAGCATAGGAAAAGAGGCAGAACGTCCACAATGATGCACTTGGCCAAAAAGGGCGTATGCGTTTTTTCCTGAATATATTCAGGAAAAAACGCATACGCCCTTTTTGGCCAACCAAGCAAGCTTGCAAAGGAAATCTGCACTACAATGAAGTCTCACTTCCCCCCGGTCAAAAGGGCCATCTGAAAAAAGTGTAAAATCCAGAAAGGCAGGACAGGCCATGGAGAACTGGGAGCCTTGTTATGCTGATGGGCGGGATGTAAATTGCCAACAGACACTCGGGAGAAGTGTATGGTGTTTCCTGAAACATCTAAAAAACAAAGCAACAGAGCCTAGGGCACTGCCACTTATGGTCCTATAGCTTAGGGAAATTAAAATCAAAAAGACACAGCCACCCCAAAGTTTGGGACGCCTCTGTTTACAAGAACCTCGTTTACAGTACAAGTTCAACATCGCAGAAAGTGAAAAATGGATAAAGAAGTTGTGGTATTTACTTACAAAGCAATATCACTCAGCAATGAAATCTGTGTCATCAGGCCCTTAGCAGCACAATGAGTGGATTCAGGTATGATGATTCTAACTGAAATAAGTCACACAGAAAAAGAAACATCATAAGATATCAGTAATACACGGAATGTAAACTTGGCTACACAGGAACTGAATTACAGAACAGAACAGGGTCTCAAATTTAGAAAACCAACTTATTCTTGCTTAAGGGTAAAGGTGAGTTGGGGTGCTGCATAAAACCAGAGATTGAAATGAGCACAGATAAAGTTCCTTAAGCCAAATATGGAATAGACAAGAGCTACTCCTTGCTCAATGAAATGGACTCAACACCGCATATTAAACGCCTAAGAATGTACCTGACTAGTAAGTATCTTAAAACCTATGGATTGCTATGTCTCCGAAAGAGAATCAAGCATGTGTACAGGGGCATAAACGCAGCAGTGATAGGATTGGAGAGGTTCGGTGAGCAAATGAAGACCCTTTGAAGTCATATTGCATGGTACCCATTACACGGGTCTTAACTCTCCAGGTTTAAGGTATTCTTCCTTCAGCTAAAACATGCATGTGGAACCCAAGTATGATCAACCATGTGAACGGGAGACGTGTTCAAATATGTCTCAGTTTTCCTCCCCTGGTACTCGGGTGCAACATTCCAGACGCTTTACTAACACTCTCCCCACTTGGAGAGTCAGCGCCTTTAACCTCCTGTTTGGCCCAGTTTGCAATTTCTGCGGAAGATGAACAGGAATAGCGAGAACCAATGAGAGGCTAGCTGGAGGTGTCTGGACGGGCAAATTTAACTCTCATTTCCCACCAGGAAGAGGAAATAACCAAAGGCTCAGCATGCCATGCCGGAACCAGATTAGGGCCTGAAGCCATCCTGCGGTGTTGCGGCCAGGTCACAAGAAAGCAAGTTGAAGAAAGGAGCTCAGGGGCACTGTAATTCACAAACCTGCAGAGTTATAAATGACAGCTATCGTCCAAAAATAGACTGAAGTAAGGCTGCCAAGAGGACTTGAAAGCGGGGCAGAATTGCAGGAAACCGATTTCAGGAGGTAGACTGGAATTGCATTGAAAGCATAGGAAAAGAGGCAGAACGTCCACAATGATGCACTTGGCCAAAAAGGGCGTATGCGTTTTTTCCTGAATATATTCAGGAAAAAACGCATACGCCCTTTTTGGCCAACCAAGCAAGCTTGCAAAGGAAATCTGCACTACAATGAAGTCTCACTTCCCCCTGGTCAAAAGGGCCATCTGAAAAAAGTGTAAAATCCAGAAAGGCAGGACAGGCCATGGAGAACTGGGAGCCTTGTTATGCTGATGGGCGGGATGTAAATTGCCAACAACCACTCGGGAGAAGTGTATGGTGTTTCCTGAAACATCTAAAAAACAAAGCAACAGAACCTAGGGCACTTCCACTTATGGTCCTATAGCTTAGGGAAATTAAAATCAAAAAGACACAGCCACCCCAAAGTTTGGAACGGCTCTGTTTACAAGAACCTCGTTTACAGTACAAGTTCAACATCGCAGAAAGTGAAAAATGGATAAAGAAGTTGTGGTATTTACTTACAAAGCAATTTCACTCAGCAATGAAATCTGTGTCATCAGGCCCTTAGCAGCACAATGAGTGGATTCAGGTATGATGATTCTAACTGAAATAAGTCACACAGAAAAAGAAACATCATAAGATATCAGTAATACACGGAATGTAAACTTGGCTACACAGGAACTGAATTACAGAACAGAACAGGGTCTCAAATTTAGAAAACCAACTTATTCTTGCTTAAGGGTAAAGGTGAGTTGGGGTGCTGCATAAAACCAGAGATTGAAATGAGCACAGATAAAGTTCCTTAAGCCAAATATGGAATAGACAAGAGCTACTCCTTGCTCAACGAAATGGACTCAACACCCCATATTAAACGCCTAAGAATGTACCTGACTAGTAAGTATCTTAAAACCTATGGATTGCTATGTCTCCGAAAGAGAATCAAGCATGTGTACAGGGGCATAAACGCAGCAGTGATAGGATTGGAGAGGTTTGGTGAGCAAATGAAGACCCTTTGAAGTCATATTGCATGGTACCCATTCCACGGGTTTCAACTACCCAGGTTTAAGGTATTCTTCCTTCAGCTAAAACATGCATGTGGAACCTAGAGTATGATCAACCATGTGATCGGGAGACGTGTTCAAATATGTCTCAGTTTTCCTCCCCTGGTACTCGGGTGCAACATTCCAGACGCTTTACTAACACTCTCCCCACTTGGAGAGTCAGTCCCTTTAACCTCCTGTTTGGCCCAGTTTGCAATTTCTGCGGAAGATGAACAGGAATAGCGAGAACCAATGAGAGGCTAGCTGGAGGTGTCTGGATGGGCAAATTTAACTCTCATTTCCCACCAGGAAGAGGAATTAACCAAAGGCTCAGCATGCCGGGCCGGAACCTGATTAGGGCCTGAAGCCATCCTGCGGTGTTGCGGCCAGGTCACAAGAAAGCGAGTTGAAGAAAGGAGCTCAGGGGCACTGTAATTCACAAACCTGCAGAGTTATAAATGACAGCTATCGTCCAAAAATAGACTGAAGTAAGGCTGCCAAGAGGACTTGAAAGCGGGGCAGAATTGCAGGAAACCGATTTCAGGAGGTAGACTGGAATTGCATTGAAAGCATAGGAAAAGAGGCAGAACGTCCACAATGATGCACTTGGCCAAAAAGGGCGTATGCGTTTTTTCCTGAATATATTCAGGAAAAAACGCATACGCCCTTTTTGGCCAACCAAGCAAGCTTGCAAAGGAAATCTGCACTACAATGAAGTCTCACTTCCCCCCGGTCAAAAGGGCCATCTGAAAAAAGTGTAAAATCCAGAAAGACAAGACAGGCCATGGAGAACTGGGAGCCTTGTTATGCTGATGGGCGGGATGTAAATTGCCAACAACCACTCGGGAGAAGTGTATGGTGTTTCCTGAAACATCTAAAAAACAAAGCAACAGAACCTAGGGCACTTCCACTTATGGTCCTATAGCTTAGGGAAATTAAAATCAAAAAGACACAGCCACCCCAAAGTTTGGAACGGCTCTGTTTACAAGAACCTCGTTTACAGTACAAGTTCAACATCGCAGAAAGTGAAAAATGGAGAAAGAAGTTGTGGTATTTACTTACAAAGCAATATCACTCAGCAATGAAATCTGTGTCATCAGGCCCTTAGCAGCACAATGAGTGGATTCAGGTATGATGATTCTAACTGAAATAAGTCACACAGAAAAAGAAACATCATAAGATATCAGTAATACACGGAATGTAAACTTGGCTACACAGGAACTGAATTACAGAACAGAACAGGGTCTCAAATTTAGAAAACCAACTTATGCTTGCTTAAGGGTAAAGGTGAGTTGGGGTGCTGCATAAAACCAGAGATTGAAATGAGCACAGATAAAGTTCCTTAAGCCAAATATGGAATAGACAAGAGCTACTCCTTGCTCAACGAAATGGACTCAACACCGCATATTAAACGCCTAAGAATGTACCTGACTAGTAAGTATCTTAAAACCTATGGATTGCTATGTCTCCGAAACAGAATCAAGCATGTGTACAGGGGCATAAACGCAGCAGTGATAGGATTGGAGAGGTTCGGTGAGCAAATGAAGACCCTTTGAAGTCATATTGCATGGTACCCATTCCACGGGCTTCAACTACCAAAGTTTTAGGTATTCTTCCTTCAGCTAAAACATGCATGTGGAACCCAGAGTATGATCAACCATGTGATCGGGAGACGTGTTCAAATATGTCTCAGTTTTCGTACCCTGGTACTCGGGTGCAACATTCCAGACACTTTACTAACACTCTCCCCAATTGGAGAGTGAGCACCTTTAACCTCCTGTTTGGCCCAGTTTGCAATTTCTGCGGAAGATGAACAGGAATAGCGAGAACCAATGAGAGACTAGCTGGAGGTGTCTGGACGGGCAAATTTAACTCTCATTTCCCACCAGGAAGAGGAATTAACCAAAGGCTCAGCGTGCCGTGCCGGAACCAGATTAGGGCCTGAAGCCATCCTGCGGTGTTGCGGCCAGGTCACAAGAAAGCGAGTTGAAGAAAGGAGCTCAGGGGCACTGTAATTCACAAACCTGCAGAGTTATAAATGACAGCTATCGTCCAAAAATAGACTGAAGTAAGGCTGCCAAGAGGACTTGAAAGCGGGGCAGAATTGCAGGAAACCGATTTCAGGAGGTAAACTGGAATTGCATTGAAAGCATAGGAAAAGAGGCAGAACGTCCACAATGATGCACTTGGCCAAAAAGGGCGTATGCGTTTTTTCCTGAATATATTCAGGAAAAAACGCATACGCCCTTTTTGGCCAACCAAGCAAGCTTGCAAAGGAAATCTGCACTACAATGAAGTCTCACTTCCCCCCGGTCAAAAGGGCCATCTGAAAAAAGTGTAAAATCCAGAAAGGCAGGACAGAACATGGAGAATTGGGAGCCTTGTTATGCTGATTGGCGGGATGTAAATTGCCAACAGACACTCGGGAGAAGTGTATGGTGTTTCCTGAAACATCTAAAAAACAAAGCAACAGAGCCTAGGGCACTTCCACTTATGGTCCTATAGCTTAGGGAAATTAAAATCAAAAAGACACAGCCACCCCAAAGTTTGGGACGCCTCCGTTTACACGAACCCCATTTACCATGCAAATTCAATATCACAGAAAGTGAAAAATGGATAAAGAACTTGTGGTACTTACGTACAATGCAGTATCACTCAGCAATGAAATCTATGTCATCAGGCCCGTAGCAGCATAATGAGTGGATTCAGGTACGATGATTCTAACTGAAATAAGTCACACAGAAAAAGAAACATCATAAGATATCACTAATACACGGAATGTAAACTTGGCTACACAGGAACTGAATTACAGAACAGAACAGGGTCTCAAATTTAGAAAACCAACTTATGCTTGCTTAAGGGGAAAGGTGAGTTGGGGTGCTGCATAAAACCAGAGATTGAAATGAGCACAGATAAAGTTCCTTAAGCCAAATATGGACTAGACAAGAGCTACTCCTTGCTCAACGAAATGGACTCAACACCGCATATTAAACGCCTAAGAATGTACCTGACTAGTAAGTATCTTAAAACCTATGGATTGCTATGTGTCGGAAAGAGAATCAAGCATGTGTACAGGGGCATAAACGCAGCAGTGATAGGATTGGAGAGGTTCGGTGAGCAAATGAAGACCCTTTGAAGTCATATTGCATGGTACCCATTACACGGGTTTCAACTACCCAGGTTTTAGGTATTCTTCCTTCCGCTAAAACATGCATGTGGAACCCAGAGTATGATCAACCATGTGATCGGGAGACGTGTTCAAATATGTCTCAGTTTTCGTACCCTGGTACTCGGGTGCAACATTCCAGACGCTTTACTAACACTCTCCCCACTTGGAGAGTCAGTCCCTTTAACCTCCTGTTTGGCCCAGTTTGCAATTTCTGCAGAAGATGAACAGGAATAGCGAGAACCAATGAGAAACTAGCTGGAGGTGTCTGGATGGGAAAATTTAACTCTCATTTCCCACCAGGAAGAGGAAATAACCAAACGCTCAGCGTGCCGTGCCAGAACCAGATTAGGGCCTGAAGACATCCTGCGGTGCTGCGGCCAGCTCAAAAGAAAGCGAGTTGAAGAAAGGAGCTCAGGGGCACTGTAATTCACAAACCTGCAGAGTTATAAATGACAGCTATCGTCCAAAAATAGACTGAAGTAAGGCTGCCAAGAGGACTTGAAAGCGGGGCAGAATTGCAGGAAACCGATTTTAGGAGGTAGACTGGAATTGCATTGAAAGCATAGGAAAAGAGGCAGAACGTCCACAATGATGCACTTGGCCAAAAAGGGCGTATGCGTTTTTTCTTGAATATATTCAGGAAAAAACGCATACGCCCTTTTTGGCCAACCAAGCAAACTTGCAAAGGAAATCTGCACTACAATGAAGTCTCACTTCTCCCCGGTCAAAAGTTCCATCTGAAAAAAGTGTAAAATCCAGAAAGGAAGGACAGGCCATGGAGAACTGGGAGCCTTGTTATGCTGATGGGCGGGATGTAAATTGCCAACAGACACTCAGGAGAAGTGTATGGTGTTTCCTGAAACATCTAAAAAACAAAGCAACAGAGCCTAGGGCACTTCCACTTATGGTCCTATAGCTTAGGGAAATTAAAATCAAAAAGACACAGCCACCCCAAAGTTTGGGACGCCTCCGTTTACAAGAACCGCGTTTACCGTACAAGTTCAATATCACAGAAAGTGAAAAATGGATAAAGAACTTGTGTTACTTACGTACAATGCAGTATCACTCAGCAATGAAATCTATGTCATCAGGCCCATAACAGCATAATGAGTGGATTCAGGTACGATGATTCTGACTGAAATAAGTCACACAGAAAAAGAAACATCATAAGATATCACTAATACACGGAATGTAAACTTGGCTACACAGGAACTGCATTCCAAAACAGAACAGGGTCTCAAATTTAGAAAACCAACTTATGCTTGCTTAAGGGGAAAGGTGAGTTGGGGTGCTGTATAAAACCAGAGATTGAAATGAGCACAGATAAAGGTCCTTAAGCCAAATATGGAATACACAAGAGCTACTCCTTGCTCAACGAAATGGACTCAACACCCCATATTAAACGCCTAAGAATGTACCTGACTAGTAAGTATCTTAAAACCTATGGATTGCTATGTCTCCAAAAGAGAATCAAGCGTGTGTACAGGGGCATAAACGCAGCAGTGATAGGATTGGAGAGGTTCGGTGAGCAAATGAAGACCCTCTGAAGTCATATTGCATGGTACCCATTACACGGGTCCCAACTCTCCAGGTTTAAGGTATTCTTTCTTCAGCTAAAACATGCATGGCGAACCCAGAGTATGATCAACCATGTGAACGGGAGACGTGTTCAAATATGTCTCAGTTTTCCTCCCCTGGTACTCGGGTGCAACATTCCAGACGCTTTACTAACACTCTCCCGACTTGGAGAGTCAGTCCCTTTAACCTCCTGTTTGGCCCAGTTTGCAATTTCTGCGGAAGATGAACAGGAATAGCGAGAACCAATGAGAGACTAGCTGGAGGTGTCTGGACGGGCAAATTTAACTCTCATTTCCCACCAGGAAGAGGAATTAACCAAAGGCTCAGCGTGCCGTGCCGGAACCAGATTAGGGCCTGAAGCCATCCTGCGGTGTTGCGGCCAGCTCACAAGAAAGCGAGTTGAAGAAAGGAGCTCAGGGGCACTGTAATTCACAAACCTGCAGAGTTATAAATGACAGCTATCGTCCAAAAATAGACTGAAGTAAGGCTGCCAAGAGGACTTGAAAGCGGGGCAGAATTGCAGGAAACCGATTTCAGGAGGTAGACTGGAATTGCATTGAAAGCATAGGAAAAGTGGCAGAACGTCCACAATGATGCACTTGGCCAAAAAGGGCGTATGCGTTTTTTCTTGAATATATTCAGGAAAAAACGCATACGCCCTTTTTGGCCAACCAAGCAAGCTTGCAAAGGAAATCTGCACTACAATGAAGTCTCACTTCCCCCCGGTCAAAAGGGCCATCTGAAAAAAGTGTAAAATCCAGAAAGGCAGGACAGGCCATGGAGAACTGGGAGCCTTGTTATGCTGATGGGCGGGATGTAAATTGCCAACAACCACTCGGGAGAAGTGTATGGTGTTTCCTGAAACATCTAAAAAACAAAGCAACAGAACCTAGGGCACTTCCACTTATGGTCCTATAGCTTAGGGAAATTAAAATCAAAAAGACACAGCCACCCCAAAGTTTGGAACGGCTCTGTTTACAAGAACCTCGTTTACAGTACAAGTTCAACATCACAGAAAGTGAAAAATGGATAAAGAAGTTGTGGTATTTACTTACAAAGCAATATCACTCAGCAATGAAATCTGTGTCATCAGGCCCTTAGCAGCACAATGAGTGGATTCAGGTATGATGATTCTAACTGAAATAAGTCACACAGAAAAAGAAACATCATAAGATATCAGTAATACACGGAATGTAAACTTGGCTACACAGGAACTGAATTACAGAACAGAACAGGGTCTCAAATTTAGAAAACCAACTTATGCTTGCTTAAGGGGAAAGCTGAGTTGGGGTGCTGCATAAAAGCAGAGATTGAAATGAGCACAGATAAAGTCCCTTAAGCCAAATATGGAATAGACAAGAGCTATTCCTTGCTCAACGAAATGGACTCAACACCGCATATTAAACGCCTAAGAATGTACCTGACTAGTAAGTATCTTAAAACCTATGGATTGCTATGTCTCCGAAAGAGAATGAAGCATGTGTACAGGGGCATAAACGCAGCAGTGATAGGATTGGAGAGGTTTGGTGAGCAAATGAAGACCCTTTGAAGTCATATTGCATGGTACCCATTCCACGGGTCTTAACTCTCCAGGTTTAAGGTATTCTTCCTTCAGCTAAAACATGCATGTGGAACCCAAGTATGATCAACCATGTGAACGGGAGACGTGTTCAAATATGTCTCAGTTTTCCTCCCCTGGTACTCGGGTGCAACATTCCAGAGACTTTACTAACACTCTCCCCACTTGGAGAGTCAGAGCTTTTAACCTCCTGTTTGGCCCAGTTTGCAATTTCTGCGGAAGATGAACAGGAATAGCGAGAACCAATGAGAGACTAGCTGGAGGTGTCTGGACGGGCAAATTTAACTCTCATTTCCCACCAGGAAGAGGAAATAACCAAAGTCTCAGCGTGCCGTGCCGGAAACAGATTAGTGCCTGAAGCCATCCTGCGGTGTTGCGGCCAGGTCACAAGAAAGCGAGTTGAAGAAAGGAGCTCAGGGGCACTGTAATTCACAAACCTGCAGAGTTATAAATGACAGCTATCGTTCAAAAATAGACTGAAGTAAGGCTGCCAAGAGGACTTGAAAGCGGGGCAGAATTGCAGGAAACCGATTTCAGGAGGTAGACTGGAATTGCATTGAAAGCATAGGAAAAGAGGCAGAACGTCCACAATGATGCACTTGGCCAAAAAAGGCGTATGCGTTTTTTCCTGAATATATTCAGGAAAAAACGCATACGCCCTTTTTGGCCAACCAAGCAAGCTTGCAAAGGAAATCTGCACTACAATGAAGTCTCACTTCCCCCCGGTCAAAAGGGCCATCTGAAAAAAGTGTAAAATCCAGAAAGGCAGGACAGGCCATGGAGAACTGGGAGCCTTGTTATGCTGATGGGCGGGATGTAAATTGCCAACAGACACTCCGGAGAGGTGTATGGTGTTTCCTGAAACATCTAAAAAACAAAGCAACAGAGCCTAGGGCACTGCCACTTATGGTCCTATAGCTTAGGGAAATTAAAATCAAAAAGACACAGCCACCCCAAAGTTTGGGACGCCTCTGTTTACAAGAACCTCGTTTACAGTACAAGTTCAACATCGCAGAAAGTGAAAAATGGATAAAGAATTTGTGGTATTTACTTACAAAGCAATATCACTCAGCAATGAAATCTGTGTCATCAGGCCCTTAGCAGCACAATGAGTGGATTCAGGTATGATGATTCTAACTGAAATAAGTCACACAGAAAAAGAAACATCATAAGATATCAGTAATACACGGAATGTAAACTTGGCTACACAGGAACTGAATAACAGAACAGAACAGGGTCTCAAATTTAGAAAACCAACTTATGCTTGCTTAAGGGGAAAGGTGAGTTGGGGTGCTGCATAAAACCAGAGATTGAAATGAGCACAGATAAAGTTCCTTAAGCCAAATATGGAATAGACAAGAGCTACTCCTTGCTCAACGAAATGGACTCAACACCGCATATTAAACGCCTAAGAATGTACCTGACTAGTAAGTATCTTAAAACCTATGGATTGCTATGTCTCCGAAAGAGAATCAAGCATGTGTACAGGGGCATAAACGCAGCAGTGATAGGATTGGAGAGGTTTGGTGAGCAAATGAAGACCCTTTGAAGTCATATTTCATGGTACCCATTACACGGGTCTCAACTCTCCAGGTTTAAGGTATTCTTCCTTCAGCTAAAACATGCATGTGGAACCCAAGTATGATCAACCATGTGAACGGGAGACGTGTTCAAATATGTCTCAGTTTTCCTCCCCTGGTACTCGGGTGCAACATTCCAGACGCTTTACTAACACTCTCACCACTTGGAGAGTCAGCGCCTTTAACCTCCTGTTTGGCCCAGTTTGCAATTTCTGCGGAAGATGAACAGGAATAGCGAGAACCAATGAGAGACTAGCTGGAGGTGTCTGGACGGGCAAATTTAACTCTCATTTCCCACCAGGAAGAGGAAATAACCAAAGGCTCAGCGTGCCGTTCCGGAACCAGATTAGGGCCTGAAGCCATCCTGCGGTGTTGCGGCCAGGTCACAAGACAGCGAGTTGAAGAAAGGAGCTCAGGGGCACTGTAATTCACAAACCTGCAGAGTTATAAATGACAGCTATCGTCCAAAAATAGACTGAAGTAAGGCTGCCAAGAGGACTTGAAAGCGGGGCAGAATTGCAGGAAACCGATTTCAGGAGGTAGACTGGAATTGCATTGAAAGCATAGGAAAAGAGGCAGAACGTCCACAATGATGCACTTGGCCAAAAAGGGCATATGCGTTTTTTCCTGAATATATTCAGGAAAAAACGCATACGCCCGTTTTGGCCAACCAAGCAAGCTTGCAAAGGAAATCTGCACTACAATGAAGTCTCACTTCCCCCCGGTCAAAAGGGCCATCTGAAAAAAGTGTAAAATCCAGAAAGACAAGACAGGCCATGGAGAACTGGGAGCCTTGTTATGCTGATGGGCGGGATGTAAATTGCCAACAACCACTCGGGAGAAGTGTATGGTGTTTCCTGAAACATGTAAAAAACAAAGCAACAGAACCTAGGGCACTTCCACTTATGGTCCTATAGCTTAGGGAAATTAAAATCAAAAAGACACAGCCACCCCAAAGTTTGGAACGGCTCTGTTTACAAGAACCTCGTTTACAGTACAAGTTCAACATCGCAGAAAGTGAAAAATGGATAAAGAAGTTGTGGTATTTACTTACAAAGCAATATCACTCAGCAATGAAATCTATGTCATCAGGCCCTTAGCATCACAATGAGTGGATTCAGGTATGATGATTCTAACTGAAGTATGTCACACAGAAAAAGAAACATCATAAGATATCAGTAATACACGGAATGTAAACTTGGCTACACAGGAACTGAATTACAGAACAGAACAGGGTCTCAAATTTAAAAAACCAACTTATGCTTGCTTAAGGGTAAAGGTGAGTTGGGGTGCTGCATAAAACCAGAGATTGAAATGAGCACAGATAAAGTTCCTTAAGTCAAATATGGAATAGACAAGAGCTACTCCTTGCTCAACGAAATGGACTCAACACCTCATATTAAACGCCTAAAAATGTACCTGACTAGTAAGTATCGTAAAACCTATGGATTGCTATGTCTCCAAAAGAGAATCAAGCATGTGTACAGGGGCATAAACGCAGCAGTGATAGGATTGGAGAGGTTCGGTGAGCAAATGAAGACCCTTTGAAGTCATATTGCATGGTACCCATTACACGGGTCTCAACTCTCCAGGTTTAAGGTATTCTTCCTTCAGCTAAAACATGCATGTGGAACCCAAGTATGATCAACCATGTGAACGGGAGACGTGTTCAAATATGTCTCAGTTTTCCTCCCCTGGTACTCGGGTGCAACATTCCAGACGCTTTACTAACACTCTCCCCACTTGGAGAGTCAGCGCCTTTAACCTCCTGTTTGGCCCAGTTTGCAATTTCTGCGGAAGATGAACAGGAATAGCGAGAACCAATGAGAGGCTAGCTGGAGGTGTCTAGACGGGCAAATTTAACTCTCATTTCCCACCAGGAAGAGGAAATAACCAAAGGCTCAGCGTGCCGTACCGGAACCAGATTAGGGCCTGAAGCCATCCTGCGGTGTTGCGGCCAGCTCAAAAGAAAGCGAGTTGAAGAAAGGAGCTCAGGGGCACTGTAATTCACAAACCTGCAGAGTTATAAATGACAGCTATCGTCCAAAAATAGACTGAAGTAAGGCTGCCAAGAGGACTTGAAAGCGGGGCAGAATTGCAGGAAACCGATTTCAGGAGGTAGACTGGAATTGCATTGAAAGCATAGGAAAAGAGGCAGAACGTCCACAATGATGCACTTGGCCAAAAAGGGCGTATGCGTTTTTTCCTGAATATATTCAGGAAAAAACGCATACGCCCTTTTTGGCCAACCAAGCAAGCTTGCAAAGGAAATCTGCACTACAATGAAGTCTCACTTCCCCCCGGTCAAAAGGGCCATCTGAAAAAAGTGTAAAATCCAGAAAGGCAGGACAGGCCATGGACAACTGGGAGCCTTGTTATGCTGATGGGCAGGATGTAAATTGCCAACAGACACTCGGGAGAAGTGTATGGTGTTTCCTGAAACATCTAAAAAACAAAGCAACAGAGCCTAGGGCACTTCCACTTATGGTCCTATAGCTTAGGGAAATTAAAATCAAAAAGACACAGCCACCCCAAAGTTTGGGACGCCTCCGTTTACAAGAACCTCATTTACCGTACAAGTTCAATATCACAGAAAGTGAAAAATGGATAAAGAACTTGTGGTACTTACATACAATGCAGTATCACTCAGCAATGAAATCTATGTCATCAGGCCCGTAGCAGCATAATGAGTGGATTCAGGTACGATGATTCTAACTGAAATAAGTCACACAGAAAAAGAAACATCATAAGATATCACTAATACACGGAATGTAAACTTGGCTACACAGGAACTGCATTCCAAAACTGAACAGGGTCTCAAATTTAGAAAACCAACTTATGCTTGCTTAAGGGGAAAGGTGAGTTGGGGTGCTGCATAAAACCAGAGATTGAAATGAGCACAGATAAAGTTCCTTAAGCCAAATATGGAATAGACAAGAGCTACTCCTTGCTCAACGAAATGGACTCAACACCGCATATTAAACGCCTAAGAATGTACCTGACTAGTAAGTATCTTAAAACCTATGGATTGCTATGTCTCCGAAAGAGAATCAAGCATGTGTACAGGGGCATAAACGCAGCAGTGATAGGATTGGAGAGGTTCGGTGAGCAAATGAAGACCCTTTGAAGTCATATTGCATGGTACCCATTCCACGGGTTTCAACTACCCAGGTTTTAGGTATTCTTCCTTCAGCCAAAATATGCATGTGGAACCCAGAGTATGATCAACCATGTGATCGGGAGACGTGTTCAAATATGTCTCAGTTTTCCTCCCCTGGTACTCGGGTGCAACATTCCAGACGCTTTACTAACACTCTCCCCACTTGGAGAGTCAGTCCCTTTAACCTCCTGTTTGGCCCAGTTTGCAATTTCTGCGGAAGATGAACAGGAATAGCGAGAACCAATGAGAGGCTAGCTGGAGGTGTCTGGACGGGCAAATTTAACTCTCATTTCCCACCAGGAAGAGGAAATAACCAAAGGCTCAGCGTGCCGGGCCGGAACCAGATTAGGGCCTGAAGCCATCCTGCGGTGTTGCGGCCACCTCACAAGAAATCGAGTTGAAGAAAGGAGCTCAGGGGCACTGTAATTCACAAACCTGCAGACTTATAAATGACAGCTATCGTCCAAAAATAGACTGAAGTAAGGCTGCCAAGAGGACTTGAAAGTGGGGCAGAATTGCAGGAAACCGATTTCAGGAGGTAGACTGGAATTGCATTGAAAGCATAGGAAAAGAGGCAGAACGTCCACAATGATGCACTTGGCCAAAAAGGGCGTATGCGTTTTTTCCTGAATATATTCAGGAAAAAACGCATACGCCCTTTTTGGCCAACCAAGCAAGCTTGCAAAGGAAATCTGCACTACAATGAAGCCTCACTTCCCCCCGGTCAAAAGGGCCATCTGAAAAAAGTGTAAAATCCAGAAAGGCAGGACAGGCCATGGACAACTGGGAGCCTTGTTATGCTGATGGGCAGGATGTAAATTGCCAACAGACACTCGGGAGAAGTGTATGGTGTTTCCTGAAACATCTAAAAAACAAAGCAACAGAGCCTAGGGCACTGCCACTTATGGTCCTATAGCTTAGGGAAATTAAAATCAAAAAGACACAGCCACCCCAAAGTTTGGGACGCCTCCGTTTACAAGAACCTCATTTACCGTACAAGTTCAATATCACAGAAAGTGAAAAATGGATAAAGAACTTGTGGTACTTACATACAATGCAGTATCACTCAGCAATGAAATCTATGTCATCAGGCCCGTAGCAGCATAATGAGTGGATTCAGGTACGATGATTCTAACTGAAATAAGTCACACAGAAAAAGAAACATCATAAGATATCACTAATACACGGAATGTAAAGTTGGCTACACAGGAACTGCTTTCCAAAACTGAACAGGGTCTCAAATTTAGAAAACCAACTTATGCTTGCTTAAGGGGAAAGGTGAGTTGGGGTGCTGCATAAAACCAGAGATTGAAATGAGCACAGATAAAGTTCCTTAAGCCAAATATGGAATAGACAAGAGCTACTCCTTGCTCAACGAAATGGACTCAACACCGCATATTAAACGCCTAAGAATGTACCTGACTAGTAAGTATCTTAAAACCTATGGATTGCTATGTCTCCGAAAGAGAATCAAGCATGTGTACAGGGGCATAAACGCAGCAGTGATAGGATTGGAGAGGTTCGGTGAGCAAATGAAGACCCTTTGAAGTCATATTGCATGGTACCCATTCCACGGGTTTCAACTACCCAGGTTTTAGGTATTCTTCCTTCAGCTAAAATATGCATGTGGAACCCAGAGTATGATCAACCATGTGATCGGGAGACGTGTTCAAATATGTCTCAGTTTTCCTCCCCTGGTACTCGGGTGCAACATTCCAGACGCTTTACTAACACTCTCCCCACTTGGAGAGTCAGTCCCTTTAACCTCCTGTTTGGCCCAGTTTGCAATTTCTGCGGAAGATGAACAGGAATAGCGAGAACCAATGAGAGGCTAGCTGGAGGTGTCTGGACGGGAAATTTAACTCTCATTTCCCACCAGGAAGAGGAAATAACCAAAGGCTCAGCGTGCCGGGCCGGAACCAGATTAGGGCCTGAAGCCATCCTGCGGTGTTGCGGCCAGCTCACAAGAAATCGAGTTGAAGAAAGGAGCTCAGGGGCACTGTAATTCACAAACCTGCAGACTTATAAATGACAGCTATCGTCCAAAAATAGACTGAAGTAAGGCTGCCAAGAGGACTTGAAAGCGGGGCAGAATTGCAGGAAACCGATTTCAGGAGGTAGACTGGAATTGCATTGAAAGCATAGGAAAAGAGGCAGAACATCCACAATGATGCACTTGGCCAAAAAGGGCGTATGCGTTTTTTCCTGAATATATTCAGGAAAAAACGCATACGCCCTTTTTGGCCAACCAAGCAAGCTTGCAAAGGAAATCTGCACTACAATGAAGTCTCACTTCCCCCCGGTCAAAAGGGCCATCTGAAAAAAGTGTAAAATCCAGAAAGGCAGGACAGGCCATGGAGAACTGGGAGCCTTGTTATGCTGATGGGCGGGATGTAAATTGCCAACAACCACTCGGGAGAAGTGTATGGTGTTTCCTGAAACATCTAAAAAACAAAGCAACAGAACCTAGGGCACTTCCACTTATGGTCCTATAGCTTAGGGAAATTAAAATCAAAAAGACACAGCCACCCCAAAGTTTGGAACGGCTCTGTTTACAAGAACCTCGTTTACAGTACAAGTTCAACATCGCAGAAAGTGAAAAATGGATAAAGAAGTTGTGGTATTTACTTACAAAGCAATATCACTCAGCAATGAAATCTGTGTCATCAGGCCCTTAGCAGCACAATGAGTGGATTGAGGTATGATGATTCTAACTGAAATAAGTCACACAGAAAAAGAAACATCATAAGATATCAGTAATACACGGAATGTAAACTTGGCTACACAGGAACTGAATTACAGAACAGAACAGTGTCTCAAATTTAGAAAACCAACTTATGCTTGCTTAAGGGTAAAGGTGAGTTGGGGTGCTGCATAAAACCAGAGATTGAAATGAGCACAGATAAAGTTCCTTAAGTCAAATATGGAATAGACAAGAGCTACTCCTTGCTCAACGAAATGGACTCAACACCGCATATTAAACGCCTAAGAATGTACCTGACTAGTAAGTATCTTAAAACCTATGGATTGCTATGTCTCCGAAAGAGAATCAAGGATGTGTACAGGGGCATAAACGCAGCAGTGATAGGATTGGAGAGGTTCGGTGAGCAAATGAAGACCCTTTGAAGTCATATTGCATGGTACCCATTACACGGGTCTTAACTCTCCAGGTTTAAGGTATTCTTCCTTCAGCTAAAACATGCATGTGGAACCCAAGTATGATCAACCATGTGAACGGGAGACGTGTTCAAATATGCCTCAGTTTTCCTCCCCTGGTACTCGGGTGCAACATTCCAGACGCTTTACTAACACTCTCCCCACTTGGAGAGTCAGCGCCCTTAACCTCCTGTTTGGCCCAGTTTGCAATTTCTGCGGAAGATGAACAGGAATAGCGAGAACCAATGAGAGGCTAGCTGGAGGTGTCTGGACGGGCAAATTTAACTCTCATTTCCCACCAGAAAGAGGAAATAACCAAAGGCTCAGCGTGCCGTGCTGGAACCAGATTAGGGCCTGAAGCCATCCTGCGGTGTTGCGGCCAGCTCAAAAGAAAGCGAGTTGAAGAAAGGAGCTCAGGGGCACTGTAATTCACAAACCTGCAGAGTTATAAATGACAGCTATCGTCCAAAAATAGACTGAAGTAAGGCTGCCAAGAGGACTTGAAAGCGGGGCAGAATTGCAGGAAACCGATTTCAGGAGGTAGACTGGAATTGCATTGAAAGCGTAGGAAAAGAGGCAGAACGTCCACAATGATGCACTTGGCCAAAAAGGGCGTATGCGTTTTTTCCTGAATATATTCAGGAAAAAACGCATACGCCCTTTTTGGCCAACCAAGCAAGCTTGCAAAGGAAATCTGCACTACAATGAAGTCTCACTTCCCCCCGGTCAAAAGGGCCATCTGAAAAAAGTGTAAAATCCAGAAAGGCAGGACAGGCCATGGACAACTGGGAGCCTTGTTATGCTGATGGGCGGGATGTAAATTGCCAACAACCACTCGGGAGAAGTGTATGGTGTTTCCTGAAACATCTAAAAAACAAAGCAACAGAACCTAGGGCACTTCCACTTATGGTCCTATAGCTTAGGGAAATTAAAATCAAAAAGACACAGCCACCCCAAAGTTTGGAACGGCTCTGTTTACAAGAACCTCGTTTACAGTACAAGTTCAACATCGCAGAAAGTGAAAAATGGATAAAGAAGTTGTGGTATTTACTTACAAAGCAATATCACTCAGCAATGAAATCTGTGTCATCAGGCCCTTAGCAGCACAATGAGTGGATCAGGTATGATGATTCTAACTGAAGTAAGTCACACAGAAAAAGAAACATCATAAGATATCAGTAATACACGGAATGTAAACTTGGCTACACAGGAACTGAATTACAGAACAGAACAGGGTCTCAAATTTAGAAAACCAACTTATTCTTGCTTAAGGGTAAAGGTGAGTTGGGGTGCTGCATAGAACCAGAGATTGAAATGAGCACAGATAAAGTTCCTTAAGCCAAATATGGAATAGACAAGTGCTACTCCTTGCTCAACGAAATGGACTCAACACCCCATATTAAACGCCTAAGAATGTACCTGACTAGTAAGTATCTTAAAACCTATGGATTGCTATGTCTCCGAAAGAGAATCAAGCATGTGTACAGGGGCATAAACGCAGCAGTGATAGGATTGGAGAGGTTCGGTGAGCAAATGAAGACCCTTTGAAGTCATATTGCATGGTACCCATTCCACGGGTTTCAACTACCCAGGTTTAAGGTATTCTTCCTTCAGCTAAAACATGCATGTGGAACCTAGAGTATGATCAACCATGTGATCGGGAGACGTGTTCAAATATGTCTCAGTTTTCCTCCCCTGGTACTCGGGTGCAACATTCCAGACGCTTTACTAACACTCTCCCCACTTGGAGAGTCAGCGCCTTTAACCTCCTCTTTGGCCCAGTTTGCAATTTCTGCGGAAGATGAACAGGAATAGCGAGAACCAATGAGAGGCTAGCTGGAGGTGTCTGGACGGGCAAATTTAACTCTCATTTCCCACCAGGAAGAGGAAATAACCAAAGGCTCAGCGTGCCGTGCCGGAACCAGATTAGGGCCTGAAGCCATCCTGCGGTGTTGCGGCCAGCTCACAAGAAAGCGAGTTGAAGAAAGGAGCTCAGGGGCACTGTAATTCACAAACCTGCAGAGTTATAAATGACAGCTATCGTCCAAAAATAGACTGAAGTAAGGCTGCCAAGAGGACTTGAAAGCGGGGCAGAATTGCAGGAAACCGATTTCAGGAGGTAGACTGGAATTGCATTGAAAGCATAGGAAAAGAGGCAGAACGTCCACAATGATGCACTTGGCCAAAAAGGGCGTATGCGTTTTTTCCTGAATATATTCAGGAAAAAACGCATACGCCCTTTTTGGCCAACCAAGCAAGCTTGCAAAGGAAATCTGCACTACAATGAAGTGTCACTTCCCCCCGGTCAAAAGGGCCATCTGAATAAAGTGTAAAATCCAGAAAGGCAGGACAGGCCATGGAGAACTGGGAGCCTTGTTATGCTGATGGGCGGGATGTAAATTGCCAACAGACACTCAGGAGAAGTGTATGGTGTTTCCTGAAACATCTAAAAAACAAAGCAACAGAGCCTAGGGCACTGCCACTTATGGTCCTATAGCTTAGGGAAATTAAAATCAAAAAGACACAGCCACCCCAAAGTTTGGGACGCCTCTGTTTACAAGAACCTCGTTTACAGTACAAGTTCAACATCGCAGAAAGTGAAAAATGGATAAAGAAGTTGTGGTATTTACTTACAAAGCAATATCACTCAGCAATGAAATCTATGTCATCAGGCCCTTAGCATCACAATGAGTGGATTCAGGTATGATGATTCTAACTGAAATAAGTCACACAGAAAAAGATACATCACAAGATATCAGTAATACACGGAATGTAAACTTGGCTACACAGGAACTGATTTACAGAACAGAACAGGGTCTCAAATTTAGAAAACCAACTTATGCTTGCTTAAGGGTAAAGGTGAGTTGGGGTGCTGCATAAAACCAGAGATTGAAATGAGCACAGATAAAGTTCCTTAAGTCAAATATGGAATAGACAAGAGCTACTCCTTGCTCAACGAAATGGACTCAACACCGCATATTAAACGCCTAAGAATGTACCTGACTAGTAAGTATCGTAAAACCTATGGATTGCTATGTCTCCGAAAGAGAATCAAGCATGTGTACAGGGGCATAAACGCAGCAGTGATAGGATTGGAGAGGTTTGGTGAGCAAATGAAGACCCTTTGAAGTCATATTGCATGGTACCCATTCCACGGGTCTCAACTCTCCAGGTTTAAGGTATTCTTCCTTCAGCTAAAACATGCATGTGGAACCCAAGTATGATCAACCATGTGAACGGGAGACGTGTTCAAATATGCCTCAGTTTTCCTCCCCTGGTACTCGGGTGCAACATTCCAGACGCTTTACTAACACTCTCCCCACTTGGAGAGTCAGCGCCTTTAACCTCCTGTTTGGCCCAGTTTGCAATTTCTGCGGAAGATGAACAGGAATAGCGAGAACCAATGAGAGGCTAGCTGGAGGTGTCTGGACGGGCAAATTTAACTCTCATTTCCCACCAGGAAGAGGAAATAACCAAAGGCTCAGCGTGCCGTGCCGGAACCAGATTAGGGCCTGAAGCCATCCTGCGGTGTTGCGGCCAGCTCAAAAGAAAGCGAGTTGAAGAAAGGAGCTCAGGGGCACTGTAATTCACAAACCTGCAGAGTTATAAATGACAGCTATCGTCCAAAAATAGACTGAAGTAAGGCTGCCAAGAGGACTTGAAAGCGGGGCAGAATTGCAGGAAACCGATTTCAGGAGGTAGACTGGAATTGCATTGAAAGCATAGGAAAAGAGGCAGAACGTCCACAATGATGCACTTGGCCAAAAAGGGCGTATGCGTTTTTTCCTGAATATATTCAGGAAAAAACGCATACGCCCTTTTTGGCCAACCAAGCAAGCTTGCAAAGGAAATCTGCACTACAATGAAGTCTCACTTCCCCCCGGTCAAAAGGGCCATCTGAAAAAAGTGTAAAATCCAGAAAGGCAGGACAGGCCATGGACAACTGGGAGCCTTGTTATGCTGATGGGCGGGATGTAAATTGCCAACAACCACTCGGGAGAAGTGTATGGTGTTTCCTGAAACATCTAAAAAACAAAGCAACAGAACCTAGGGCACTTCCACTTATGGTCCTATAGCTTAGGGAAATTAAAATCAAAAAGACACAGCCACCCCAAAGTTTGGAACGGCTCTGTTTACAAGAACCTCGTTTACAGTACAAGTTCAACATCGCAGAAAGTGAAAAATGGATAAAGAAGTTGTGGTATTTACTTACAAAGCAATATCACTCAGCAATGAAATCTGTGTCATCAGGCCCTTAGCAGCACAATGAGTGGATCAGGTATGATGATTCTAACTGAAGTAAGTCACACAGAAAAAGAAACATCATAAGATATCAGTAATACACGGAATGTAAACTTGGCTACACAGGAACTGAATTACAGAACAGAACAGGGTCTCAAATTTAGAAAACCAACTTATTCTTGCTTAAGGGTAAAGGTGAGTTGGGGTGCTGCATAGAACCAGAGATTGAAATGAGCACAGATAAAGTTCCTTAAGCCAAATATGGAATAGACAAGTGCTACTCCTTGCTCAACGAAATGGACTCAACACCCCATATTAAACGCCTAAGAATGTACCTGACTAGTAAGTATCTTAAAACCTATGGATTGCTATGTCTCCGAAAGAGAATCAAGCATGTGTACAGGGGCATAAACGCAGCAGTGATAGGATTGGAGAGGTTCGGTGAGCAAATGAAGACCCTTTGAAGTCATATTGCATGGTACCCATTCCACGGGTTTCAACTACCCAGGTTTAAGGTATTCTTCCCTCAGCTAAAACATGCATGTGGAACCTAGAGTATGATCAACCATGTGAACGGGAGACTTGTTCAAATATGTCTCAGTTTTCCTCCCCTGGTACTCGGGTGCAACATTCCAGACGCTTTACTAACACTCTCCCCACTTGGAGAGTCAGCGCCTTTAACCTCCTGTTTGGCCCAGTTTGCAATTTCTGCGGAAGATGAACAGGAATAGCGAGAACCAATGAGAGGCTAGCTGGAGGTGTCTGGACCGGCAAATTTAACTCTCATTTCCCACCAGGAAGAGGAAATAACCAAAGGCTCAGCGTGCCGTACCGGAACCAGATAAGGGCCTGAAGCCATCCTGCGGTGTTGCGGCCAGCTCAAAAGAAAGCGAGTTGAACAAAGGAGCTCAGGGACACTGTAATTCACAAACCTGCAGAGTTATAAATGACAGCTATCGTCCAAAAATAGACTGAAGTAAGGCTGCCAAGAGGACTTGAAAGCGGGGCAGAATTGCAGGAAACCGATTTCAGGAGGTAGACTGGAATTGCATTGAAAGCATAGGAAAAGAGGCAGAACGTCCACAATGATGCACTTGGCCAAAAAGGGCGTATGCGTTTTTTCCTGAATATATTCAGGAAAAAACGCATACGCCCTTTTTGGCCAACCAAGCAAGCTTGCAAAGGAAATCTGCACTACAATGAAGTCTCACTTCCCCCCGGTCAAAAGGGCCATCTGAAAAAAGTGTAAAATCCAGAAAGGCAGGACAGGCCATGGAGAACTGGGAGCCTTGTTATGCTGATGGGCGGGATGTAAATTGCCAACAGACACTCGGGAGAAGTGTATGGTGTTTCCTGAAACATCTAAAAAACAAAGCAACAGAGCCTAGGGCACTTCCACTTATGGTCCTATAGCATAGGGAAATTAAAATCAAAAAGACACAGCCACCCCAAAGTTTGGGACGCCTCCGTTTACAAGAACCTCGTTTACCGTACAAGTTCAATATCACAGAAAGTGAAAAATGGATAAAGAACTTGTGGTACTTACATACAATGCAGTATCACTCAGCAATGAAATCTATGTCATCAGGCCCGTAGCAGCATAATGAGTGGATTCAGGTACGACGATTCTAACTGAAATAAGTCACACAGAAAAAGAAACCTCATAAGATATCACTAATACACGGAATGTAAACTTGGCTACACAGGAACTGCATTCCAAAACTGAACAGGGTCTCAAATTTAGAAAACCAACTTATGCTTGCTTAAGGGGAAAGGTGAGTTGGGGTGCTGCATAAAACCAGAGATTGAAATGAGCACAGATAAAGTTCCTTAAGCCAAATATGGAATAGACAAGAGCTACTCCTTGCTCAACGAAATGGACTCAACACCGCATATTAAACGCCTAAGAATGTACCTGACTAGTAAGTATCTTAAAACCTATGGATTGCTATGTCTCCGAAAGAGAATCAAGCATGTGTACAGGGGCATAAACGCAGCAGTGATAGGATTGGAGAGGTTCGGTGAGCAAATGAAGACCCTTTGAAGTCATATTGCATGGTACCCATTCCACGGGTTTCAACTACCCAGGTTTTAGGTATTCTTCCTTCAGCTAAAATATGCATGTGGAACCCAGAGTATGATCAACCATGTGATCGGGAGACGTGTTCAAATATGTCTCAGTTTTCCTCCCCTGGTACTCGGGTGCAACATTCCAGACGCTTTACTAACAATCTCCCCACTTGGAGAGTCAGTCCCTTTAACCTCCTGTTGGGCCCAGTTTGCAATTTCTGCGGAAGATGAACAGGAATAGCGAGAACCAATGAGAGGCTAGCTGGAGGTGTCTGGACGGGCAAATTTAACTCTCATTTCTCACCAGGAAGAGGAAATAAAGAAAGGCTCAGCATGCCGTACCGGAACCAGATTAGGGCCTGAAGCCATCCTGCGGTGTTGCGGCCAGCTCAAAAGAAAGCGAGTTGAAGAAAGGAGCTCAGGGGCACTGTAATTCACAAACCTGCAGAGTTATAAATGACAGCTATCGTCCAAAAATAGACTGAAGTAAGCCTGCCAAGGGGACTTCAAAGCAGGGCAGAATTGCAGGAAACCGATTTCAGGAGGTAGACTGGAATTGCATTGAAAGCATAGGAAAAGAGGCAGAACGTCCACAATGATGCACTTGGCCAAAAAGGGCGTATGCGTTTTTTCCTGAATATATTCAGGAAAAAACGCATACGCCCTTTTTGGCCAACCAAGCAAGCTTGCAAAGGAAATCTGCACTACAATGAAGTCTCACTTCCCCCTGGTCAAAAGGGCCATCTGAAAAAAGTGTAAAATCCAGAAAGGCAGGACAGGCCATGGAGAACTGGGAGCCTTGTTATGCTGATGGGCGGGATGTAAATTGCCAACAACCACTCGGGAGAAGTGTATGGTGTTTCCTGAAACATCTAAAAAACAAAGCAACAGAACCTAGGGCACTTCCACTTATGGTCCTATAGCTTAGGGAAATTAAAATCAAAAAGACACAGCCACCCCAAAGTTTGGAACGGCTCTGTTTACAAGAACCTCGTTTACAGTACAAGTTCAACATCGCAGAAAGTGAAAAATGGATAAAGAAGTTGTGGTATTTACTTACAAAGCAATATCACTCAGCAATGAAATCTATGTCATCAGGCCCTTAGCATCACAATGAGTGGATTCAGGTATGATGATTCTAACTGAAATAAGTCACACAGAAAAAGAAACATCACAAGATATCAGTAATACACGGAATGTAAACTTGGCGACACAGGAACTGAATTACAGAACAGAACAGGGTCTCAAATTTAGAAAACCAACTTATGCTTGCTTAAGGGTAAAGGTGAGTTGGGGTGCTGCATAAAACCAGAGATTGAAATGAGCACAGATAAAGTTCCTTAAGCCAAATATGGAATAGACAAGAGCTACTCCTTGCTCAACGAAATGGACTCAACACCGCATATTAAACGCCTAAGAATGTACCTGACTAGTAAGTATCGTAAAACCTATGGATTGCTATGTCTCCGAAAGAGAATCAAGCATGTGTACAGGGGCATAAACGCAGCAGTGATAGGATTGGAGAGGTTTGGTGAGCAAATGAAGACCCTTTGAAGTCATATTGCATGGTACCCATTCCACGGGTCTCAACTCTCCAGGTTTAAGGTATTCTTCCTTCAGCTAAAACATGCATGTGGAACCCAAGTATGATCAACCATGTGAACGGGAGACGTGTTCAAATATGTCTCAGTTTTCCTCCCCTGGTACTCGGGTGCAACATTCCAGACGCTTTACTAACACTCTCCCCACTTGGAGAGTCAGCGCCTTTAACCTCCTGTTTGGCCCAGTTTGCAATTTCTGCGGAAGATGAACAGGAATAGCGAGAACCAATGAGAGGCTAGCTGGAGGTGTCTCGACGGGCAAATTTAACTCTCATTTCCCACCAGGAAGAGGAAATAACCAAAGGCTCAGCGTGCCGTACCGGAACCAGATAAGGGCCTGAAGCCATCCTGCGGTGTTGCGGCCAGCTCAAAAGAAAGCGAGTTGAAGAAAGGAGCTCAGGGGCACTGTAATTCACAAACCTGCAGAGTTATAAATGACAGCTATCGTCCAAAAATAGACTGAAGTAAGGCTGCCAAGAGGACTTGAAAGCGGGGCAGAATTGCAGGAAACCGATTTCAGGAGGTAGACTGGAATTGCATTGAAAGCATAGGAAAAGAGGCAGAACGTCCACAATGATGCACTTGGCCAAAAAGGGCGTATGCGTTTTTTCCTGAATATATTCAGGAAAAAACGCATACGCCCTTTTTGGCCAACCAAGCAAGCTTGCAAAGGAAATCTGCACTACAATGAAGTCTCACTTCCCCCCGGTCAAAAGGGCCATCTGAAAAAAGTGTAAAATCCAGAAAGGCAGGACAGGCCATGGAGAACTGGGAGCCTTGTTATGCTGATGGGCGGGATGTAAATTGCCAACAGACACTCGGGAGAAGTGTATGGTGTTTCCTGAAACATCTAAAAAACAAAGCAACAGAGCCTAGGGCACTTCCACTTATGGTCCTATAGCTTAGGGAAATTAAAATCAAAAAGACACAGCCACCCCAAAGTTTGGGACGCCTCCGTTTACAAGAACCTCGTTTACCGTACAAGTTCAATATCACAGAAAGTGAAAAATGGATAAAGAACTTGTGGTACTTACATACAATGCAGTATCACTCAGCAATGAAATCTATGTCATCAGGCCCGTAGCAGCATAATGAGTGGATTCAGGTACGATGATTCTAACTGAAATAAGTCACACAGAAAAAGAAACCTCATAAGATATCACTAATACACGGAATGTAAACTTGGCTACACAGGAACTGCATTCCAAAACTGAACATGGTCTCAAATTTAGAAAACCAACTTATGCTTGCTTAAGGGGAAAGGTGAGTTGGGGTGCTGCATAAAACCAGAGATTGAAATGAGCACAGATAAAGTTCCTTAAGCCAAATATGGAATAGACAAGAGCTACTCCTTGCTCAACGAAATGGACTCAACACCGCATATTAAACGCCTAAGAATGTACCTGACTAGTAAGTATCTTAAAACCTATGGATTGCTATGTCTCCGAAAGAGAATCAAGCATGTGTACAGGGGCATAAACGCAGCAGTGATAGGATTGGAGAGGTTCGGTGAGCAAATGAAGACCCTTTGAAGTCATATTGCATGGTACCCATTCCACGGGTTTCAACTACCCAGGTTTTAGGTATTCTTCCTTCAGCTAAAATATGCATGTGGAACCCAGAGTATGATCAACCATGTGATCGGGAGACGTGTTCAAATATGTCTCAGTTTTCCTCCCCTGGTACTCGGGTGCAACATTCCAGACGCTTTACTAACACTCTCCCCACTTGGAGAGTCAGTCCCTTTAACCTCCTGTTGGGCCCAGTTTGCAATTTCTGCGGAAGATGAACAGGAATAGCGAGAACCAATGAGAGGCTAGCTGGAGGTGTCTGGACGGGCAAATTTAACTCTCATTTCTCACCAGGAAGAGGAAATAAAGAAAGGCTCAGCATGCCGTACCGGAACCAGATTAGGGCCTGAAGCCATCCTGCGGTGTTGCGGCCAGCTCAAAAGAAAGCGAGTTGAACAAAGGAGCTCAGGGGCACTGTAATTCACAAACCTGCAGAGTTATAAATGACAGCTATCGTCCAAAAATAGACTGAAGTAAGGCTGCCAAGAGGACTTGAAAGCGGGGCAGAATTGCAGGAAACCGATTTCAGGAGGTAGACTGGAATTGCATTGAAAGCATAGGAAAAGAGGCAGAACGTCCACAATGATGCACTTGGCCAAAAAGGGCGTATGCGTTTTTTCCTGAATATATTCAGGAAAAAACGCATACGCCCTTTTTGGCCAACCAAGCAAGCTTGCAAAGGAAATCTGCACTACAATGAAGTCTCACTTCCCCCCGGTCAAAAGGGCCATCTGAAAAAAGTGTAAAATCCAGAAAGGCAGGACAGGCCATGGAGAACTGGGAGCCTTGTTATGCTGATGGGCGGGATGTAAATTGCCAACAGACACTCGGGAGAAGTGTATGGTGTTTCCTGAAACATCTAAAAAACAAAGCAACAGAGCCTAGGGCACTTCCACTTATGGTCCTATAGCTTAGGGAAATTAAAATCAAAAAGACACAGCCACCCCAAAGTTTGGGACGCCTCCGTTTACAAGAACCTCGTTTACCGTACAAGTTCAATATCGCAGAAAGTGAAAAATGGATAAAGAACTTGTGGTACTTACATACAATGCAGTATCACTCAGCAATGAAATCTATGTCATCAGGCCCGTAGCAGCATAATGAGTGGATTCAGGTACGATGATTCTAACTGAAATAAGTCACACAGAAAAAGAAACCTCATAAGATATCACTAATACACGGAATGTAAACTTGGCTACACAGGAACTGCATTCCAAAACTGAACAGTGTCTCAAATTTAGAAAACCAACTTATGCTTGCTTAAGGGGAAAGGTGAGTTGGGGTGCTGCATAAAACCAGAGATTGAAATGAGCACAGATAAAGTTCCTTAAGCCAAATATGGAATAGACAAGAGCTACTCCTTGCTCAACGAAATGGACTCAACACCGCATATTAAACGCCTAAGAATGTACCTGACTAGTAAGTATCTTAAAACCTATGGATTGCTATGTCTCCGAAAGAGAATCAAGCATGTGTACAGGGGCATAAACGCAGCAGTGATAGGATTGGAGAGGTTCGGTGAGCAAATGAAGACCCTTTGAAGTCATATTGCATGGTACCCATTCCACGGGTTTCAACTACCCAGGTTTTAGGTATTCTTCCTTCAGCTAAAATATGCATGTGGAACCCAGAGTATGATCAACCATGTGATCGGGAGACGTGTTCAAATATGTCTCAGTTTTCCTCCCCTGGTACTCGGGTGCAACATTCCAGACGCTTTACTAACACTCTCCCCACTTGGAGAGTCAGTCCCTTTAACCTCCTGTTTGGCCCAGTTTGCAATTTCTGCGGAAGATGAACAGGAATAGCGAGAACCAATGAGAGGCTAGCTGGAGGTGTCTGGACGGGCAAATTTAACTCTCATTTCCCACCAGGAAGAGGAAATAACCAAAGGCTCTGCGTGCCGTGCCGGAACCAGATTAGGGCCTGAAGCCATTCTGCGGTGTTGCGGCCAGCTCACAAGAAAGCGAGTTGAAGAAAGGAGCTCAGGGGCACTGTAATTCACAAACCTGCAGAGTTATAAATGACAGCTATCGTCCAAAAATAGACTGAAGTAAGGCTGCCAAGAGGACTTGAAAGCGGGGCAGAATTGCAGGAAACCGATTTCAGGAGGTAGACTGGAATTGCATTGAAAGCATAGGAAAAGAGGCAGAACGTCCACAATGATGCACTTGGACAAAAAGGGCGTATGCGTTTTTTCCTGAATATATTCAGGAAAAAACGCATACGCCCTTTTTGGCCAACCAAGCAAGCTTGCAAAGGAAATCTGCACTACAATGAAGTCTCACTTCCCCCCGGTCAAAAGGGCCATCTGAATAAAGTGTAAAATCCAGAAAGGCAGGACAGGCCATGGAGAACTGGGAGCCTTGTTATGCTGATGGGTGGGATGTAAATTGCCAACAGACACTCGGGAGAAGTGTATGGTGTTTCCTGAAACATCTAAAAAACAAAGCAACAGAGCCTAGAGCACTACCACTTATGGTCCTATAGCTTAGGGAAATTAAAATCAAAACGACACAGCCACCCCAAAGTTTGGGACGCCTCTGTTTACAAGAACCTCGTTTACAGTACAAGTTCAACATCACAGAAAGTGAAAAATGGATAAAGAAGTTGTGGTATTTACTTACAAAGCAATATCACTCAGCAATGAAATCTATGTCATCAGGCCCTTAGCATCACAATGAGTGGATTCAGGTATGATGATTCTAACTGAAGTAAGTCACACAGAAATAGAAACATCATAAGATATCAGTAATACACGGAATGTAAACTTGGCTACACAGGAACTGAATTACAGAACAGAACAGGGTCTCAAATTTAGAAAACCAACTTATGCTTGCTTAAGGGTAAAGGTGAGTTGGGGTGCTGCATAAAACCAGAGATTGAAATGAGCACAGATAAAGTTCCTTAAGTCAAATATGAAATAGACAAGAGCTACTCCTTGCTCAATGAAATGGACTCAACACCGCATATTAAACGCCTAAGAATGTACCTGACTAGTAAGTATCGTAAAACCTATGGATTGCTATGTCTCCAAAAGAGAATCAAGCATGTGTACAGGGGCATAAACGCAGCAGTGATAGGATTGGAGAGGTTCGGTGAGCAAATGAAGACCCTTTGAAGTCATATTGCATGGTACCCATTCCACGGGTTTCAACTACCCAGGTTTTAGGTATTCTTCCTTCAGCTAAAATATGCATGTGGAACCCAGAGTATGATCAACCATGTGATCGGGAGACGTGTTCAAATATGTCTCAGTTTTCCTCCCCTGGTACTCGGGTGCAACATTCCAGACGCTTTACTAACACTCTCCCCACTTGGAGAGTCAGTCCCTTTAACCTCCTGTTTGGCCCAGTTTGCAATTTCTGCGGAAGATGAACAGGAATAGCGAGAACCAATGAGAGGCTAGCTGGAGGTGTCTGGACGGGCAAATTTAACTCTCATTTCTCACCAGGAAGAGGAAATAAAGAAAGGCTCAGCATGCCGTACCGGAACCAGATTAGGGCCTGAAGCCATCCTGCGGTGTTGCGGCCAGCTCAAAAGAAAGCGAGTTGAACAAAGGAGCTCAGGGGCACTGTAATTCACAAACCTGCAGAGTTATAAATGACAGCTATCGTCCAAAAATAGACTGAAGTAAGGCTGCCAAGAGGACTTGAAAGCGGGGCAGAATTGCAGGAAACCGATTTCAGGAGGTAGACTGGAATTGCATTGAAAGCATAGGAAAAGAGGCAGAACGTCCACAATGATGCACTTGGCCAAAAAGGGCGTATGCGTTTTTTCCTGAATATATTCAGGAAAAAACGCATACGCCCTTTTTGGCCAACCAAGCAAGCTTGCAAAGGAAATCTGCACTACAATGAAGTCTCACTTCCCCCCAGTCAAAAGGGCCATCTGAAAAAAGTGTAAAATCCAGAAAGGCAGGACAGGCCATGGAGAACTGGGAGCCTTGTTATGCTGATGGGCGGGATGTAAATTGCCAACAGACACTCGGGAGAAGTGTATGGTGTTTCCTGAAAC
This sequence comes from Delphinus delphis, assembly GCF_949987515.2. Lineage (NCBI taxonomy): Eukaryota > Metazoa > Chordata > Mammalia > Artiodactyla > Delphinidae > Delphinus > Delphinus delphis. The sequence continues at coordinate 155,255 of NW_027192903.1, read as the reverse complement.
ATCTAAAAAACAAAGCAACAGAGCCTAGGGCACTTCCACTTATGGTCCTATAGCTTAGGGAAATTAAAATCAAAAAGACACAGCCACCCCAAAGTTTGGGACGCCTCCGTTTACAAGAACCTCGTTTACCGTACAAGTTCAATATCGCAGAAAGTGAAAAATGGATAAAGAACTTGTGGTACTTACATACAATGCAGTATCACTCAGCAATGAAATCTATGTCATCAGGCCCGTAGCAGCATAATGAGTGGATTCAGGTACGATGATTCTAACTGAAATAAGTCACACAGAAAAAGAAACCTCATAAGATATCACTAATACACGGAATGTAAACTTGGCTACACAGGAACTGCATTCCAAAACTGAACAGTGTCTCAAATTTAGAAAACCAACTTATGCTTGCTTAAGGGGAAAGGTGAGTTGGGGTGCTGCATAAAACCAGAGATTGAAATGAGCACAGATAAAGTTCCTTAAGCCAAATATGGAATAGACAAGAGCTACTCCTTGCTCAACGAAATGGACTCAACACCGCATATTAAACGCCTAAGAATGTACCTGACTAGTAAGTATCTTAAAACCTATGGATTGCTATGTCTCCGAAAGAGAATCAAATATGTGTACAGGGGCATAAACGCAGCAGTGATAGGATTGGAGAGGTTCGGTGAGCAAATGAAGACCCTTTGAAGTCATATTGCATGGTACCCATTCCACGGGTTTCAACTACCCAGGTTTTAGGTATTCTTCCTTCAGCTAAAATATGCATGTGGAACCCAGAGTATGATCAACCATGTGATCGGGAGACGTGTTCAAATATGTCTCAGTTTTCCTCCCCTGGTACTCGGGTGCAACATTCCAGACGCTTTACTAACACTCTCCCCACTTGGAGAGTCAGTCCCTTTAACCTCCTGTTTGGCCCAGTTTGCAATTTCTGCGGAAGATGAACAGGAATAGCGAGAACCAATGAGAGGCTAGCTGGAGGTGTCTGGACGGGCAAATTTAACTCTCATTTCCCACCAGGAAGAGGAAATAACCAAAGGCTCTGCGTGCCGTGCCGGAACCAGATTAGGGCCTGAAGCCATCCTGCGGTGTTGCGGCCAGCTCAAAAGAAAGCGAGTTGAAGAAAGGAGCTCAGGGGCACTGTAATTCACAAACCTGCAGAGTTATAAATGACAGCTATCGTCCAAAAATAGACTGAAGTAAGGCTGCCAAGAGGACTTGAAAGCGGGGCAGAATTGCAGGAAACCGATTTCAGGAGGTAGACTGGAATTGCATTGAAAGCATAGGAAAAGAGGCAGAACGTCCACAATGATGCACTTGGACAAAAAGGGCGTATGCGTTTTTTCCTGAATATATTCAGGAAAAAACGCATACGCCCTTTTTGGCCAACCAAGCAAGCTTGCAAAGGAAATCTGCACTACAATGAAGTCTCACTTCCCCCCGGTCAAAAGGGCCATCTGAATAAAGTGTAAAATCCAGAAAGGCAGGACAGGCCATGGAGAACTGGGAGCCTTGTTATGCTGATGGGTGGGATGTAAATTGCCAACAGACACTCGGGAGAAGTGTATGGTGTTTCCTGAAACATCTAAAAAACAAAGCAACAGAGCCTAGAGCACTACCACTTATGGTCCTATAGCTTAGGGAAATTAAAATCAAAACGACACAGCCACCCCAAAGTTTGGGACGCCTCTGTTTACAAGAACCTCGTTTACAGTACAAGTTCAACATCACAGAAAGTGAAAAATGGATAAAGAAGTTGTGGTATTTACTTACAAAGCAATATCACTCAGCAATGAAATCTATGTCATCAGGCCCTTAGCATCACAATGAGTGGATTCAGGTATGATGATTCTAACTGAAGTAAGTCACACAGAAATAGAAACATCATAAGATATCAGTAATACACGGAATGTAAACTTGGCTACACAGGAACTGAATTACAGAACAGAACAGGGTCTCAAATTTAGAAAACCAACTTATGCTTGCTTAAGGGTAAAGGTGAGTTGGGGTGCTGCATAAAACCAGAGATTGAAATGAGCACAGATAAAGTTCCTTAAGCCAAATATGAAATAGACAAGAGCTACTCCTTGCTCAACGAAATGGACTCAACACCGCATATTAAACGCCTAAGAATGTACCTGACTAGTAAGTATCGTAAAACCTATGGATTGCTATGTCTCCAAAAGAGAATCAAGCATGTGTACAGGGACATAAACGCAGCAGTGATAGGATTGGAGAGGTTCGGTGAGCAAATGAAGACCCTTTGAAGTCATATTGCATGGTACCCATTCCACGGGTTTCAACTACCCAGGTTTTAGGTATTCTTCCTTCAGCTAAAATATGCATGTGGAACCCAGAGTATGATCAACCATGTGATCGGGAGACGTGTTCAAATATGTCTCAGTTTTCCTCCCCTGGTACTCGGGTGCAACATTCCAGACGCTTTACTAACACTCTCCCCACTTGGAGAGTCAGTCCCTTTAACCTCCTGTTGGGCCCAGTTTGCAATTTCTGCGGAAGATGAACAGGAATAGCGAGAACCAATGAGAGGCTAGCTGGAGGTGTCTGGACGGGCAAATTTAACTCTCATTTCTCACCAGGAAGAGGAAATAAAGAAAGGCTCAGCATGCCGTACCGGAACCAGATTAGGGCCTGAAGCCATCCTGCGGTGTTGCGGCCAGCTCAAAAGAAAGCGAGTTGAACAAAGGAGCTCAGGGGCACTGTAATTCACAAACCTGCAGAGTTATAAATGACAGCTATCGTCCAAAAATAGACTGAAGTAAGGCTGCCAAGAGGACTTGAAAGCGGGGCAGAATTGCAGGAAACCGATTTCAGGAGGTAGACTGGAATTGCATTGAAAGCATAGGAAAAGAGGCAGAACGTCCACAATGATGCACTTGGCCAAAAAGGGCGTATGAGTTTTTTCCTGAATATATTCAGGAAAAAACGCATACGCCCTTTTTGGCCAACCAAGCAAGCTTGCAAAGGAAATCTGCACTACAATGAAGTCTCACTTCCCCCCGGTCAAAAGGGCCATCTGAAAAAAGTGTAAAATCCAGAAAGGCAGGACAGGCCATGGAGAACTGGGAGCCTTGTTATGCTGATGGGCGGGATGTAAATTGCCAACAGACACTCGGGAGAAGTGTATGGTGTTTCCTGAAACATCTAAAAAACAAAGCAACAGAGCCTAGGGCACTTCCACTTATGGTCCTATAGCTTAGGGAAATTAAAATCAAAAAGACACAGCCACCCCAAAGTTTGGGACGCCTCCGTTTACAAGAACCTCGTTTACCGTACAAGTTCAATATCGCAGAAAGTGAAAAATGGATAAAGAACTTGTGGTACTTACATACAATGCAGTATCACTCAGCAATGAAATCTATGTCATCAGGCCCGTAGCAGCATAATGAGTGGATTCAGGTACGATGATTCTAACTGAAATAAGTCACACAGAAAAAGAAACCTCATAAGATATCACTAATACACGGAATGTAAACTTGGCTACACAGGAACTGCATTCCAAAACTGAACAGGGTCTCAAATTTAGAAAACCAACTTATGCTTGCTTAAGGGGAAAGGTGAGTTGGGGTGCTGCATAAAACCAGAGATTGAAATGAGCACAGATAAAGTTCCTTAAGCCAAATATGGAATAGACAAGAGCTACTCCTTGCTCAACGAAATGGACTCAACACCGCATATTAAACGCCTAAGAATGTACCTGACTAGTAAGTATCTTAAAACCTATGGATTGCTATGTCTCCGAAAGAGAATCAAGCATGTGTACAGGGGCATAAACGCAGCAGTGATAGGATTGGAGAGGTTCGGTGAGCAAATGAAGACCCTTTGAAGTCATATTGCATGGTACCCATTCCACGGGTTTCAACTACCCAGGTTTTAGGTATTCTTCCTTCAGCTAAAATATGCATGTGGAACCCAGAGTATGATCAACCATGTGATCGGGAGACGTGTTCAAATATGTCTCAGTTTTCCTCCCCTGGTACTCGGGTGCAACATTCCAGACGCTTTACTAACACTCTCCCCACTTGGAGAGTCAGTCCCTTTAACCTCCTGTTTGGCCCAGTTTGCAATTTCTGCGGAAGATGAACAGGAATAGCGAGAACCAATGAGAGGCTAGCTGGAGGTGTCTGGACGGGCAAATTTAACTCTCATTTCCCACCAGGAAGAGGAAATAACCAAAGGCTCTGCGTGCCGTGCCGGAACCAGATTAGGGCCTGAAGCCATCATGCGGTGTTGCGGCCAGCTCAAAAGAAAGCGAGTTGAAGAAAGGAGCTCAGGGGCACTGTAATTCACAAACCTGCAGAGTTATAAATGACAGCTATCGTCCAAAAATAGACTGAAGTAAGGCTGCCAAGAGGACTTGAAAGCGGGGCAGAATTGCAGGAAACCGATTTCAGGAGGTAGACTGGAATTGCATTGAAAGCATAGGAAAAGAGGCAGAACGTCCACAATGATGCACTTGGACAAAAAGGGCGTATGCGTTTTTTCCTGAATATATTCAGGAAAAAACGCATACGCCCTTTTTGGCCAACCAAGCAAGCTTGCAAAGGAAATCTGCACTACAATGAAGTCTCACTTCCCCCCGGTCAAAAGGGCCATCTGAAAAAAGTGTAAAATCCAGAAAGGCAGGACAGGCCATGGAGAACTGGGAGCCTTGTTATGCTGATGGGTGGGATGTAAATTGCCAACAGACACTCGGGAGAAGTGTATGGTGTTTCCTGAAACATCTAAAAAACAAAGCAACAGAGCCTAGAGCACTACCACTTATGGTCCTATAGCTTAGGGAAATTAAAATCAAAACGACACAGCCACCCCAAAGTTTGGGACGCCTCTGTTTACAAGAACCTCGTTTACAGTACAAGTTCAACATCACAGAAAGTGAAAAATGGATAAAGAAGTTGTGGTATTTACTTACAAAGCAATATCACTCAGCAATGAAATCTATGTCATCAGGCCCTTAGCATCACAATGAGTGGATTCAGGTATGATGATTCTAACTGAAGTAAGTCACACAGAAATAGAAACATCATAAGATATCAGTAATACACGGAATGTAAACTTGGCTACACAGGAACTGAATTACAGAACAGAACAGGGTCTCAAATTTAGAAAACCAACTTATGCTTGCTTAAGGGTAAAGGTGAGTTGGGGTGCTGCATAAAACCAGAGATTGAAATGAGCACAGATAAAGTTCCTTAAGTCAAATATGAAATAGACAAGAGCTACTCCTTGCTCAACGAAATGGACTCAACACCGCATATTAAACGCCTAAGAATGTACCTGACTAGTAAGTATCGTAAAACCTATGGATTGCTATGTCTCCAAAAGAGAATCAAGCATGTGTACAGGGGCATAAACGCAGCAGTGATAGGATTGGAGAGGTTCGGTGAGCAAATGAAGACCCTTTGAAGTCATATTGCATGGTACCCATTACACGGGTCTCAACTCTCCAGGTTTAAGGTATTCTTCCTTCAGCTAAAACATGCATGTGGAACCCAAGTATGATCAACCATGTGAACGGGAGACGTGTTCAAATATGTCTCAGTTTTCCTCCCCTGGTACTCGGGTGCAACATTCCAGACGCTTTACTAACACTCTCCCCACTTGGAGAGTCAGCGCCTTTAACCTCCTGTTTGGCCCAGTTTGCAATTTCTGCGGAAGATGAACAGGAATAGCGAGAACCAATGAGAGGCTAGCTGGAGGTGTCTGGACGGGCAAATTTAACTCTCATTTCCCACCAGGAAGAGGAATTAACCAAAGGCTCAGCATGCCGGGCCGGAACCAGATTAGGGCCTGAAGCCATCCTGCGGTGTTGCGGCCAGGTCACAAGAAAGCGAGTTGAAGAAAGGAGCTCAGGGGCACTGTAATTCACAAACCTGCAGAGTTATAAATGACAGCTATCGTCCAAAAATAGACTGAAGTAAGGCTGCCAAGAGGACTTGAAAGCGGGGCAGAATTGCAGGAAACCGATTTCAGGAGGTAGACTGGAATTGCATTGAAAGCATAGGAAAAGAGGCAGAACGTCCACAATGATGCACTTGGCCAAAAAGGGCGTATGCGTTTTTTCCTGAATATATTCAGGAAAAAACGCATACGCCCTTTTTGGCCAACCAAGCAAGCTTGCAAAGGAAATCTGCACTACAATGAAGTCTCACTTCCCCCCGGTCAAAAGGGCCATCTGAAAAAAGTGTAAAATCCAGAAAGGCAACAGGCCATGGAGAACTGGGAGCCTTGTTATGCTGATGGGCGGGATGTAAATTGCCAACAGACACTCGGGAGAAGTGTATGGTGTTTCCTGAAACATCTAAAAAACAAAGCAACAGAGCCTAGGGCACTGCCACTTATGGTCCTATAGCTTAGGGAAATTAAAATCAAAAAGACACAGCCACCCCAAAGTTTGGAACGGCTCTGTTTACAAGAACCTCGTTTACAGTACAAGTTCAACATCGCAGAAAGTGAAAAATGGATAAAGAAGTTGTGGTATTCACTTACAAAACAATATCACTCAGCAATGAAATCTGTGTCATCAGGCCCTTAGCAGCACAATGAGTGGATTCAGGTATGATGATTCTAACTGAAATAAGTCACACAGAAAAAGAAACATCATAAGATATCAGTAATACACGGAATGGAAATTTGACTACACAGGAACTGAATTACAGAACAGAACAGGGTCTCAAATTTAGAAAACCAACTTATGCTTGCTTAAGGGTAAAGGTGAGTTGGGGTGCTGCATAAAACCAGAGATTGAAATGAGCACAGATAAAGTTCCTTAAGCCAAATATGGAATAGACAAGAGCTACTCCTTGCTCAACGAAATGGACTCAACACCGCATATTAAACGCCTAAGAATGTACCTGACTTGTAAGTATCTTAAAACCTATGGATTGCTATGTCTCCGAAAGAGAATCAAGCATGTGTACAGGGGCATAAACGCAGCAGTGATAGGATTGGAGAGGTTCGGTGAGCAAATGAAGACCCTTTGAAGTCATATTGCATGGTACCCATTCCACGGGTTTCAACTACCCAGGTTTAAGGTATTCTTCCTTCAGCTAAAACATGCATGTGGAACCTAGAGTATGATCAACCATGTGATCGGGAGACGTGTTCAAATATGTCTCAGTTTTCCTCCCCTGGTACTCGGGTGCAACATTCCAGACGCTTTACTAACACTCTCCCCACTTGGAGAGTCAGTCCCTTTAATCTCCTGTTTGGCCCAGTTTGCAATTTCTGCGGAAGATGAACAGGAATAGCGAGAACCAATGAGAGGCTAGCTGGAGGTGTCTGGACGGGCAAATTTAACTCTCATTTCCCACCAGGAAGAGGAATTAACCAAAGGCTCAGCATGCCGGGCCGGAACCAGATTAGGGCCTGAAGCCATCCTGCGGTGTTGCGGCCAGGTCACAAGAAAGCGAGTTGAAGAAAGGAGCTCAGGGGCACTGTAATTCACAAACCTGCAGAGTTATAAATGACAGCTATCGTCCAAAAATAGACTGAAGTAAGCCTGCCAAGAGGACTTGAAAGCGGGGCAGAATTGCAGGAAACCGATTTCAGGAGGTAGACTGGAATTGCATTGAAAGCATAGGAAAAGAGGCAGAACGTCCACAATGATGCACTTGGCCAAAAAGGGCGTATGCGTTTTTTCCTGAATATATTCAGGAAAAAACGCATACGCCCTTTTTGGCCAACCAAGCAAGCTTGCAAAGGAAATCTGCACTACAATGAAGTCTCACTTCCCCCCGGTCAAAAGGGCCATCTGAAAAAAGTGTAAAATCCAGAAAGGCAACAGGCCATGGAGAACTGGGAGCCTTGTTATGCTGATGGGCGGGATGTAAATTGCCAACAGACACTCGGGAGAAGTGTATGGTGTTTCCTGAAACATCTAAAAAACAAAGCAACAGAGCCTAGGGCACTTCCACTTATGGTCCTATAGCTTAGGGAAATTAAAATCAAAAAGACACAGCCACCCCAAAGTTTGGAACGGCTCTGTTTACAAGAACCTCGTTTACAGTACAAGTTCAACATCGCAGAAAGTGAAAAATGGATAAAGAAGTTGTGGTATTCACTTACAAAACAATATCACTCAGCAATGAAATCTATGTCATCAGGCCCTTAGCAGCACAATGAGTGGATTCAGGTATGATGATTCTAACTGAAATAAGTCACACAGAAAAAGAAACATCATAAGATATCAGTAATACACGGAATGGAAATTTGACTACACAGGAACTGAATTACAGAACAGAACAGGGTCTCAAATTTAGAAAACCAACTTATGCTTGCTTAAGGGTAAAGGTGAGTTGGGGTGCTGCATAAAACCAGAGATTGAAATGAGCACAGATAAAGTTCCTTAAGCCAAATATGGAATAGACAAGAGCTACTCCTTGCTCAACGAAATGGACTCAACACCGCATATTAAACGCCTAAGAATGTACCTGACTTGTAAGTATCTTAAAACCTATGGATTCCTATGTCTCCGAAAGAGAATCAAGCATGTGTACAGGGGCATAAACGCAGCAGTGATAGGATTGGAGAGGTTCGGTGAGCAAATGAAGACCCTTTGAAGTCATATTGCATGGTACCCATTCCACGGGTTTCAACTACCCAGGTTTAAGGTATTCTTCCTTCAGCTAAAACATGCATGTGGAACCTAGAGTATGATCAACCATGTGATCGGGAGACGTGTTCAAATATGTCTCAGTTTTCCTCCCCTGGTACTCGGGTGCAACATTCCAGACGCTTTACTAACACTCTCCCCACTTGGAGAGTCAGTCCCTTTAATCTCCTGTTTGGCCCAGTTTGCAATTTCTGCGGAAGATGAACAGGAATAGCGAGAACCAATGAGAGGCTAGCTGGAGGTGTCTGGACGGGCAAATTTAACTCTCATTTCCCACCAGGAAGAGGAATTAACCAAAGGCTCAGCATGCCGGGCCGGAACCAGATTAGGGCCTGAAGCCATCCTGCGGTGTTGCGGCCAGGTCACAAGAAAGCGAGTTGAAGAAAGGAGCTCAGGGGCACTGTAATTCACAAACCTGCAGAGTTATAAATGACAGCTATCGTCCAAAAATAGACTGAAGTAAGCCTGCCAAGAGGACTTGAAAGCGGGGCAGAATTGCAGGAAACCGATTTCAGGAGGTAGACTGGAATTGCATTGAAAGCATAGGAAAAGAGGCAGAACGTCCACAATGATGCACTTGGCCAAAAAGGGCGTATGCGTTTTTTCCTGAATATATTCAGGAAAAAACGCATACGCCCTTTTTGGCCAACCAAGCAAGCTTGCAAAGGAAATCTGCACTACAATGAAGTCTCACTTCCCCCCGGTCAAAAGGGCCATCTGAAAAAAGTGTAAAATCCAGAAAGGCAGGACAGGCCATGGAGAACTGGGAGCCTTATTATGCTGATGGGCGGGATGTAAATTGCCAACAGACACTCCGGAGAAGTGTATGGTGTTTCCTGAAACATCTAAAAAACAAAGCAACAGAGCCTAGGGCACTGCCACTTATGGTCCTATAGCTTAGGGAAATTAAAATCAAAAAGACACAGCCACCCCAAAGATTGGGACGCCTCTGTTTACAAGAACCTCGTTTACAGTACAAGTTCAACATCGCAGAAAGTGAAAAATGGATAAAGAAGTTGTGGTATTTACTTACAAAGCAATATCACTCAGCAATGAAATCTATGTCATCAGGCCCTTAGCATCACAATGAGTGGATTCAGGTATGATGATTCTAACTGAAATAAGTCACACAGAAAAAGAAACATCATAAGATATCAGTAATACACGGAATGTAAACTTGGCTACACAGGAACTGAATTACAGAACAGAACAGGGTCTCAAATTTAGAAAACCAACTTATGCTTGCTTAAGGGTAAAGGTGAGTTGGGGTGCTGCATAAAACCAGAGATTGAAATGAGCACAGATAAAGTTCCTTAAGTCAAATATGAAATAGACAAGAGCTACTCCTTGCTCAACGAAATGGACTCAACACCGCATATTAAACGCCTAAGAATGTACCTGACTAGTAAGTATCGTAAAACCTATGGATTGCTATGTCTCCAAAAGAGAATCAAGCATGTGTACAGGGGCATAAACGCAGCAGTGATAGGATTGGAGAGGTTCGGTGAGCAAATGAAGACCCTTTGAAGTCATATTGCATGGTACCCATTACACGGGTCTCAACTCTCCAGGTTTAAGGTATTCTTCCTTCAGCTAAAACATGCATGTGGAACCCAAGTATGATCAACCATGTGAACGGGAGACGTGTTCAAATATGTCTCAGTTTTCCTCCCCTGGTACTCGGGTGCAACATTCCAGACGCTTTACTAACACTCTCCCCACTTGGAGAGTCAGCGCCTTTAACCTCCTGTTTGGCCCAGTTTGCAATTTCTGCGGAAGATGAACAGGAATAGCGAGAACCAATGAGAGGCTAGCTGGAGGTGTCTGGACGGGCAAATTTAACTCTCATTTCCCACCAGGAAGAGGAATTAACCAAAGGCTCAGCATGCCGGGCCGGAACCAGATTAGGGCCTGAAGCCATCCTGCGGTGTTGCGGCCAGGTCACAAGAAAGCGAGTTGAAGAAAGGAGCTCAGGGGCACTGTAATTCACAAACCTGCAGAGTTATAAATGACAGCTATCGTCCAAAAATAGACTGAAGTAAGGCTGCCAAGAGGACTTGAAAGCGGGGCAGAATTGCAGGAAACCGATTTCAGGAGGTAGACTGGAATTGCATTGAAAGCATAGGAAAAGAGGCAGAACGTCCACAATGATGCACTTGGCCAAAAAGGGCGTATGCGTTTTTTCCTGAATATATTCAGGAAAAAACGCATACGCCCTTTTTGGCCAACCAAGCAAGCTTGCAAAGGAAATCTGCACTACAATGAAGTCTCACTTCCCCCCGGTCAAAAGGGCCATCTGAAAAAAGTGTAAAATCCAGAAAGGCAACAGGCCATGGAGAACTGGGAGCCTTGTTATGCTGATGGGCGGGATGTAAATTGCCAACAGACACTCGGGAGAAGTGTATGGTGTTTCCTGAAACATCTAAAAAACAAAGCAACAGAGCCTAGGGCACTTCCACTTATGGTCCTATAGCTTAGGGAAATTAAAATCAAAAAGACACAGCCACCCCAAAGTTTGGGACGCCTCCGTTTACAAGAACCTCGTTTACCGTACAAGTTCAATATCGCAGAAAGTGAAAAATGGATGAAGAACTTGTGGTACTTACGTACAATGCAGTATCACTCAGCAATGAAATCTATGTCATCAGGCCCGTAGCAGCATAATGAGTAGATTCAGGTACGATGATTCTAACTGAAATAAGTCACACAGAAAAAGAAACCTCATAAGATATCACTAATACACGGAATGTAAACTTGGCTACACAGGAACTGAATTCCAAAACAGAACAGGTTCTCAAATTTAGAAAACCAACTTATGCTTGCTTAAGGGTAAAGGTGAGTTGGGGTGCTGCATAAAACCAGAGATTGAAATGAACACAGATAAAGTTCCTTAAGCCAAATATGGAATAGACAAGAGCTACTCCTTGCTCAACGAAATGGACTCAACACCGCATATTAAACGCCTAAGAATGTACCTGACTAGTAAGTATCTTAAAACCTATGGATTGCTATGTCTCCGAAAGAGAATCAAGCATGTGTACAGGGGCATAAAGGCAGCAGTGATAGGATTGGAGAGGTTCGGTGAGCAAATGAAGACCCTTTGAAGTCATATTGCATGGTACCCATTACACGGGTCTCAACTCTCCACGTTTAAGGTATTCTTCCTTCAGCTAAAACATGCATGTGGAACCCAAGTATGATCAACCATGTGAACGGGAGACATGTTCAAATATGTCTCAGTTTTCCTCCCCTGGTACTCGGGTGCAACATTCCAGACGCTTTACTAACACTCTCCCCACTTGGAGAGTCAGCGCCTTTAACCTCCTGTTTGGCCCAGTTTGCAATTTCTGCGGAAGATGAACAGGAATAGCGAGAACCAATGAGAGGCTAGCTGGAGGTGTCTGGACGGGCAAATTATTCCTGAATATATTCAGGAAAAAACGCATACGCCCTTTTTGGCCAACCAAGCAAGCTTGCAAAGGAAATCTGCACTACAATGAAGTCTCACTTCCCCCCGGTCAAAAGGGCCATCTGAAAAAAGTGTAAAATCCAGAAAAGTAGGACAGGCCATGGAGAACTGGGAGCCTTGTTATGCTGATGGGCGGGATGTAAATTGCCAACAGACACTCGGGAGAAGTGTATGGTGTTTCCTGAAACATCTAAAAAACAATGCAACAGAGCCTAGGGCACTGCCACTTATGGTCCTATAGCTTAGGGAAATTAAAATCAAAAAGACACAGCCACCCCAAAGTTTGGGACGCCTCTGTTTACAAGAACCTCGTTTACAGTACAAGTTCAACATCGCAGAAAGTGAAAAATGGATAAAGAAGTTGTGGTATTTACTTACAAAGCAATATCACTCAGCAATGAAATCTGTGTCATCAGGCCCTTAGCAGCACAATTAGTGGATTCAGGTATGATGATTCTAACTGAAGTAAGTCACACAGAAAAAGAAACATCATAAGATATCAGTAATACACGGAATGTAAACTTGGCTACACAGGAACTGAATTACAGAACAGAACAGGGTCTCAAATTTAGAAAACCAACTTATGCTTGCTTAAGGGTAAAGGTGAGTTGGGGTGCTGCATGAAACCAGAGATTGAAATGAGCACAGATAAAGTTCCTTAAGCCAAATATGGAATAGACAAGAGCTACTCCTTGCTCAACGAAATGGACTCAACACCGCATATTAAACGCCTAAGAATGTACCTGACTAGTAAGTATCTTAAAACCTATGGATTGCTATGTCTCCGAAAGAGAATCAAGGATGTGTACAGGGGCATAAACGCAGCAGTGATAGGATTGGAGAGGTTCGGTGAGCAAATGAAGACCCTTTGAAGTCATATTGCATGGTACCCATTACACGGGTCTTAACTCTCCAGGTTTAAGGTATTCTTCCTTCAGCTAAAACATGCATGTGGAACCCAAGTATGATCAACCATGTGAACGGGAGACGTGTTCAAATATGTCTCAGTTTTCCTCCCCTGGTACTCGGGTGCAACATTCCAGACGCTTTACTAACACTCTCCCCACTTGGAGAGTCAGCGACTTTAACCTCCTGTTTGGCCCAGTTTGCAATTTCTGCGGAAGATGAACAGGAATAGCGAGAACCAATGAGAGGCTAGCTGGAGGTGTCTGGACGGGCAAATTTAACTCTCATTTCCCACCAGGAAGAGGAAATAACCAAAGGCTCAGCGTGCCATACCGGAACCAGATTAGGGCCTGAAACCATCCTGCGGTGTTGCGGCCAGCTCAAAAGAAAGCGAGTTGAAGAAAGGAGCTCAGGGGCACTGTAATTCACAAACCTGCAGAGTTATAAATGACAGCTATCGTCCAAAAATAGACTGAAGTAAGGCTGCCAAGAGGACTTGAAAGCGGGGCAGAATTGCAGGAAACCGATTTCAGGAGGTAGACTGGAATTGCATTGAAAGCATAGGAAAAGAGGCAGAACGTCCACAATGATGCACTTGGCCAAAAAGGGCGTATGCGTTTTTTCCTGAATATATTCAGGAAAAAACGCATACGCCCTTTTTGGCCAACCAAGCAAGCTTGCAAAGGAAATCTGCACTACAATGAAGTCTCACTTCCCCCCGGTCAAAAGGGCCATCTGAAAAAAGTGTAAAATCCAGAAAGGCAGGACAGGCCATGGAGAACTGGGAGCCTTGTTATGCTGATGGGCGGGATGTAAATTGCCAACAACCACTCGGGAGAAGTGTATGGTGTTTCCTGAAACATCTAAAAAACAAAGCAACAGAACCTAGGGCACTTCCACTTATGGTCCTATAGCTTAGGGAAATTAAAATCAAAAAGACACAGCCACCCCAAAGTTTGGGACGCCTCTGTTTACAAGAACCTCGTTTACAGTACAAGTTCAACATCGCAGAAAGTGAAAAATGGATAAAGAAGTTGTGGTATTTACTTACAAAGCAATATCACTCAGCAATGAAATCTGTGTCATCAGGCCCTTAGCAGCACAATGAGTGGATTCAGGTATGATGATTCTAACTGAAGTAAGTCACACAGAAAAAGAAACATCATAAGATATCAGTAATACACGGAATGTAAACTTGGCTACACAGGAACTGAATTACCGAACAGAACAGGGTCTCAAATTTAGAAAACCAACTTATGCTTGCTTAAGGGTAAAGGTGAGTTTGGGTGCTGCATAAAAGCAGAGATTGAAATGAGCACAGATAAAGTTCCTTAAGTCAAATATGGAATAGACAAGAGCTACTCCTTGCTCAACGAAATGGACTCAACACCGCATATTAAACGCCTAAGAATGTACCTGACTAGTAAGTATCGTAAAACCTATGGATTGCTATGTCTCCAAAACAGAATCAAGCATGTGTACAGGGGCATAAACGCAGCAGTGATAGGATTGGAGAGGTTTGGTGAGCAAATGAAGACCCTTTGAAGTCATATTGCATGGTACCCATTACACGGGTCTCAACTCTCCAGGTTTAAGGTATTCTTCCTTCAGCTAAAACATGCATGTGGAACCCAAGTATGATCAACCATGTGAACGGGAGACGTGTTCAAATATGTCTCAGTTTTCCTCCCCTGGTACTCGGGTGCAACATTACAGACGCTTTACTAACACTCTCCCCACTTGGAGAGTCAGCGCCTTTAACCTCCTGTTTGGCCCAGTTTGCAATTTCTACGGAAGATGAACAGGAATAGCGAGAACCAATGAGAGGCTAGCTGGAGGTGTCTGGACGGGCAAATTTAACTCTCATTTCCCACCAGGGAGAGGAATTAACCGAAGGCTCAGCGTGCCGTACCGGAACCAGATTAGGGCCTGAAGCCATCCTGCGGTGTTGCGGCCAGGTCACAAGAAAGCGAGTTGAAGAAAGGAGCTCAGGGGCACTGAAATTCACAAACCTGCAGAGTTATAAATGACAGCTATCGTCCAAAAATAGACTGAAGTAAGGCTGCCAAGAGGACTTGAAAGCGGGACAGAATTGCAGGAAACCGATTTCAGGAGGTAGACTGGAATTGCATTGAAAGCATAGGAAAAGAGGCAGAACGTCCACAATGATGCACTTGGCCAAAAAGGGCGTATGCGTTTTTTCCTGAATATATTCAGGAAAAAACGCATACGCCCTTTTTGGCCAACCAAGCAAGCTTGCAAAGGAAATCTGCACTACAATGAAGTCTCAATTCCCCCCGGTCAAAAGGGCCATCTGAAAAAAGTGTAAAATCCAGAAAGGCAACAGGCCATTGAGAACTGGGAGCCTTGTTATGCTGATGGGCGGGATGTAAATTGCCAACAGACACTTGCGAGAAGTGTATGGTGTTTCCTGAAACATCTAAAAAACAAAGCAACAGAGCCTAGGGCACTTCCACTTATGGTCCTATAGCTTAGGGAAATTAAAATCAAAAAGACACAGCCACCCCAAAGTTTGGAACGGCTCTGTTTACAAGAACCTCGTTTACAGTACAAGTTCAACATCGCAGAAAGTGAAAAATGGATGAAGAACTTGTGGTACTTACGTACAATGCAGTATCACTCAGCAATGAAATCTATGTCATCAGGCCCGTAGCAGCATAATGAGTAGATTCAGGTACGATGATTCTAACTGAAATAAGTCACACAGAAAAAGAAACCTCATAAGATATCACTAATACACGGAATGTAAACTTGGCTACACAGGAACTGAATTCCAAAACAGAACAGGTTCTCAAATTTAGAAAACCAACTTATGCTTGCTTAAGGGGAAAGGTGAGTTGGGTTGCTGCATAAAACCAGAGATTGAAATGAGCACAGATAAAGTTCCTTAAGCCAAATATGGAATAGACAAGAGCTACTCCTTGCTCAACGAAGTGGACTCAACACCGCATACTAAACGCCTAAGAATGTACCTGACTAGTAAGTATCTTAAAACCTATGGATTGCTATGTCTCCGAAAGAGAATCAAGCATGTGTACAGGGGCATAAACGCAGCAGTGATAGGATTGGAGAGGTTCGGTGAGCAAATGAAGACCCTTTGAAGTCATATTGCATGGTACCCATTCCACGGGTTTCAACTACCCAGGTTTTAGGTATTCTTCCTTCAGCTAAAATATGCATGTGGAACCCAGAGTATGGTCAACCATGTGATCGGGAGACGTGTTCAAATATGTCTCAGTTTTCCTCCCCTGGTACTCGGGTGCAACATTCCAGACGCTTTACTAACACTCTCCCCAGTTGGAGAGTCAGCGCCTTTAACCTCCTGTTTGGCACAGTTTGCAATTTCTGCGGAAGATGAACAGGAATAGCGAGAACCAATGAGAGGCTAGCTGGAGGTGTCTGGACGGGCAAATTTAACTCTCATTTCCCACCAGGAAGAGGAAATAACCAAAGGCTCAGCGTGCCGTACCGGAACCAGATTAGGGCCTGAAGCCATCCTGCGGTGTTGCGGCCAGCTCAAAAGAAAGCGAGTTGAAGAAAGGAGCTCAGGGGCACTGTAATTCACAAACCTGCAGAGTTATAAATGACAGCTATCGTCCAAAAATAGACTGAAGTAAGGCTGCCAAGAGGACTTGAAAGCGGGGCAGAATTGCAGGAAACCGATTTCAGGAGGTAGACTGGAATTGCATTGAAAGCATAGGAAAAGAGGCAGAACGTCCACAATGATGCACTTGGCCAAAAAGGGCGTATGCGTTTTTTCCTGAATATATTCAGGAAAAAACGCATACGCCCTTTTTGGCCAACCAAGCAAGCTTGCAAAGGAAATCTGCACTACAATGAAGTCTCAATTCCCCCCGGTCAAAAGGGCCATCTGAAAAAAGTGTAAAATCCAGAAAGGCAACAGGCCATTGAGAACTGGGAGCCTTGTTATGCTGATGGGCGGGATGTAAATTGCCAACAGACACTTGCGAGAAGTGTATGGTGTTTCCTGAAACATCTAAAAAACAAAGCAACAGAGCCTAGGGCACTTCCACTTATGGTCCTATAGCTTAGGGAAATTAAAATCAAAAAGACACAGCCACCCCAAAGTTTGGAACGGCTCTGTTTACAAGAACCTCGTTTACAGTACAAGTTCAACATCGCAGAAAGTGAAAAATGGATGAAGAACTTGTGGTACTTACGTACAATGCAGTATCACTCAGCAATGAAATCTATGTCATCAGGCCCGTAGCAGCATAATGAGTAGATTCAGGTACGATGATTCTAACTGAAATAAGTCACACAGAAAAAGAAACCTCATAAGATATCACTAATACACGGAATGTAAACTTGGCTACACAGGAACTGAATTCCAAAACAGAACAGGTTCTCAAATTTAGAAAACCAACTTATGCTTGCTTAAGGGGAAAGGTGAGTTGGGTTGCTGCATAAAACCAGAGATTGAAATGAGCACAGATAAAGTTCCTTAAGCCAAATATGGAATAGACAAGAGCTACTCCTTGCTCAACGAAGTGGACTCAACACCGCATACTAAACGCCTAAGAATGTACCTGACTAGTAAGTATCTTAAAACCTATGGATTGCTATGTCTCCGAAAGAGAATCAAGCATGTGTACAGGGGCATAAACGCAGCAGTGATAGGATTGGAGAGGTTCGGTGAGCAAATGAAGACCCTTTGAAGTCATATTGCATGGTACCCATTCCACGGGTTTCAACTACCCAGGTTTTAGGTATTCTTCCTTCAGCTAAAATATGCATGTGGAACCCAGAGTATGGTCAACCATGTGATCGGGAGACGTGTTCAAATATGTCTCAGTTTTCCTCCCCTGGTACTCGGGTGCAACATTCCAGACGCTTTACTAACACTCTCCCCAGTTGGAGAGTCAGCGCCTTT
This sequence comes from Delphinus delphis, assembly GCF_949987515.2. NCBI lineage: Eukaryota > Metazoa > Chordata > Mammalia > Artiodactyla > Delphinidae > Delphinus > Delphinus delphis. The sequence continues at coordinate 137,333 of NW_027192903.1, read as the reverse complement.
AACCTCCTGTTTGGCACAGTTTGCAATTTCTGCGGAAGATGAACAGGAATAGCGAGAACCAATGAGAGGCTAGCTGGAGGTGTCTGGACGGGCAAATTTAACTCTCATTTCCCACCAGGAAGAGGAAATAACCAAAGGCTCAGCGTGCCGTACCGGAACCAGATTAGGGCCTGAAGCCATCCTGCGGTGTTGCGGCCAGCTCAAAAGAAAGCGAGTTGAAGAAAGGAGCTCAGGGGCACTGTAATTCACAAACCTGCAGAGTTATAAATGACAGCTATCGTCCAAAAATAGACTGAAGTAAGGCTGCCAAGAGGACTTGAAAGCGGGGCAGAATTGCAGGAAACCGATTTCAGGAGGTAGACTGGAATTGCATTGAAAGCATAGGAAAAGAGGCAGAACGTCCACAATGATGCACTTGGCCAAAAAGGGCGTATGCGTTTTTTCCTGAATATATTCAGGAAAAAACGCATACGCCCTTTTTGGCCAACCAAGCAAGCTTGCAAAGGAAATCTGCACTACAATGAAGTCTCACTTTCCCCCGGTCAAAAGGACCATCTGAAAAAAGTGTAAAATCCAGAAAGGCAGGACAGGCCATGGAGAACTGGGAGCCTTGTTATGCTGATGGGCGGGATGTAAATTGCGAACAGACACTCGGGGAAGTGTATGGTGTTTCCTGAAACATCTAAAAAACAAAGCAACAGAACCTAGGGCACTTCCACTTATGGTCCTATAGCTTAGGGAAATTAAAATCAAAAAGACACAGCCACCCCAAAGTTTGGAACGGCTCTGTTTACAAGAACCTCGTTTACAGTACAAGTTCAACATCGCAGAAAGTGAAAAATGGATAAAGAAGTTGTGGTATTTACTTACAAAGCAATATCACTCAGCAATGAAATCTGTGTCATCAGGCCCTTAGCAGCACAATGAGTGGATTCAGGTATGATGATTCTAACTGAAGTAAGTCACACAGAAAAAGAAACATCATAAGATATCAGTAATACACGGAATGTAAACTTGGCTACACAGGAACTGAATTACCGAACAGAACAGGGTCTCAAATTTAGAAAACCAACTTATGCTTGCTTAAGGGGAAAGGTGAGTTGGGGTGCTGCATAAAACCAGAGATTGAAATGAGCACAGATAAAGTTCCTTAAGCCAAATATGGAATAGACAAGAGCTACTCCTTGCTCAACGAAATGGACTCAACACCCCATATTAAACGCCTAAGAATGTACCTGACTAGTAAGTATCGTAAAACCTATGGATTGCTATGTCTCCAAAACAGAATCAAGCATGTGTACAGGGGCATAAACGCAGCAGTGATAGGATTGGAGAGGTTCGGTGAGCAAACGAGGCCCTTTGAAGTCATATTACATGGTACCCATTCCACGGGTTTCAACTACCCAGGTTTAAGGTATTCCTCCTTCAGCTAAAACATGCATGTGGAACCTAGAGTATGATCAACCATGTGATCGGGAGACGTGTTCAAATATGTCTCAGTTTTCGTACCCTGGTACTCGGGTGCAACATTCCAGACGCTTTACTAACACTCTCCCCACTTGGAGAGTCAGTCCCTTTAACCTCCTGTTTGGCCCAGTTTGTAATTTCTGCGGAAGATGAACAGGAATAGCGAGAACCAATGAGAGACTAGCTGGAGGTGTCTGGACGGGCAAATTTAACTCTCATTTCCCACCAGGAAGAGGAATTAACCAAAGGCTCAGCGTGCCGTGCCGGAACCAGATTAGGGCCTGAAGCCATCCTGCGGTGTTGCGGCCAGGTCACAAGAAAGCGAGTTGAAGAAAGGAGCTCAGGGGCACTGAAATTCACAAACCTGCAGAGTTATAAATGACAGCTATCGTCCAAAAATAGACTGAAGTAAGGCTGCCAAGAGGACTTGAAAGCAGGGCAGAATTGCAGGAATCCGATTTCAGGAGGTAGACTGGAATTGCATTGAAAGCATAGGAAAAGAGGCAGAACGTCCACAATGATGCACTTGGCCAAAAAGGGCGTATGCGTTTTTTCCTGAATATATTCAGGAAAAAACGCATACGCCCTTTTTGGCCAACCAAGCAAGCTTGCAAAGGAAATCTGCACTACAATGAAGTCTCACTTCCCCCCGGTCAAAAGGGCCATCTGAAAAAAGTGTAAAATCCAGAAAGGCAACAGGCCATTGAGAACTGGGAGCCTTGTTATGCTGATGGGCGGGATGTAAATTGCCAACAGACACTCGGGAGAAGTGTATGGTGTTTCCTGAAACATCTAAAAAACAAAGCAACAGAGCCTAGGGCACTTCCACTTATGGTCCTATAGCTTAGGGAAATTAAAATCAAAAAGACACAGCCACCCCAAAGTTTGGAACAGCTCTGTTTACAAGAACCTCGTTTACAGTACAAGTTCAACATCGCAGAAAGTGAAAAATCGATGAAGAACTTGTGGTACTTACGTACAATGCAGTATCACTCAGCAATGAAATCTATGTCATCAGGCCCGTAGCAGCATAATGAGTAGATTCAGGTACGATGATTCTAACTGAAATAAGTCACACAGAAAAAGAAACCTCATAAGATATCACTAATACACGGAATGTAAACTTGGCTACACAGGAACTGAATTCCAAAACAGAACAGGTTCTCAAATTTAGAAAACCAACTTATGCTTGCTTAAGGGGAAAGGTGAGTTGGGTTGCTGCATAAAACCAGAGATTGAAATGAGCACAGATAAAGTTCCTTAAGCCAAATATGGAATAGACAAGAGCTACTCCTTGCTCAACGAAATGGACTCAACACCGCATACTAAACGCCTAAGAATGTACCTGACTAGTAAGTATCTTAAAACCTATGGATTGCTATGTCTCCGAAAGAGAATCAAGCATGTGTACAGGGGCATAAACGCAGCAGTGATAGGATTGGAGAGGTTCGGTGAGCAAATGAAGACCCTTTGAAGTCATATTGCATGGTACCCATTCCACGGGTTTCAACTACCCAGGTTTTAGGTATTCTTCCTTCAGCTAAAATATGCATGTGGAACCCAGAGTATGGTCAACCATGTGATCGGGAGACGTGTTCAAATATGTCTCAGTTTTCCTCCCCTGGTACTCGGGTGCAACATTCCAGACGCTTTACTAACACTCTCCCCACTTGGAGAGTCAGCGCCTTTAACCTCCTGTTTGGCACAGTTTGCAATTTCTGTGGAAGATGAACAGGAATAGCGAGAACCAATGAGAGGCTAGCTGGAGGTGTCTGGACGGGCAAATTTAACTCTCATTTCCCAACAGGAAGAGGAAATAACCAAAGGCTCAGCGTGCCGTACCGGAACCAGATTAGGGCCTGAAGCCATCCTGCGGTGTTGCGGCCAGCTCAAAAGAAAGCGAGTTGAAGAAAGGAGCTCAGGGGCACTGTAATTCACAAACCTGCAGAGTTATAAATGACAGCTATCGTCCAAAAATAGACTGAAGTAAGGCTGCCAAGAGGACTTGAAAGCGGGGCAGAATTGCAGGAAACCGATTTCAGGAGGTAGACTGGAATTGCATTGAAAGCATAGGAAAAGAGGCAGAACGTCCACAATGATGCACTTGGCCAAAAAGGGCGTATGCGTTTTTTCCTGAATATATTCAGGAAAAAACGCATATGCCATTTTTGGCCAACCAAGCAAGCTTGCAAAGGAAATCTGCACTACAATGAAGTCTCACTTCCTCCTGGTCAAAAGGACCATGTGAAAAAAGTGTAAAATCCAGAAAGGCAGGACAGGCCATGGAGAACTGGGAGCCTTGTTATGCTGATGGGCGGGATGTAAATTGCGAACAGACACTCGGGGAAGTGTAAGGTGTTTCCTGAAACATCTAAAAAACAAAGCAACAGAACCTAGGGCACTTCCACTTATGGTCCTATAGCTTAGGGAAATTAAAATCAAAAAGACACAGCCACCCCAAAGTTTGGAACGGCTCTGTTTACAAGAACCTCGTTTACAGTACAAGTTCAACATCGCAGAAAGTGAAAAATGGATAAAGAAGTTGTGGTATTTACTTACAAAGCAATATCACTCAGCAATGAAATCTGTGTCATCAGGCCCTTAGCAGCACAATGAGTGGATTCAGGTATGATGATTCTAACTGAAGTAAGTCACACAGAAAAAGAAACATCATAAGATATCAGTAATACACGGAATGTAAACTTGGCTACACAGGAACTGAATTACCAAACAGAACAGGGTCTCAAATTTAGAAAACCAACTTATGCTTGCTTAAGGGTAAAGGTGAGTTTGGGTGCTGCATAAAACCAGAGATTGAAATGAGCACAGATAAAGTTCCTTAAGTCAAATATGGAGTAGACAAGAGCTACTCCTTGCTCAACGAAATGGACTCAACACCGCATATTAAACGCCTAAGAATGTACCTGACTAGTAAGTATCGTAAAACCTATGGATTGCTATGTCTCCAAAACAGAATCAAGCATGTGTACAGGGGCATAAACGCAGCAGTGATAGGATTGGAGAGGTTCGGTGAGCAAATGAAGACCCTTTGAAGTCATATTGCATGGTACCCATTCCACGGGTCTCAACTCTCCAGGTTTAAGGTATTCTTCCTTCAGCTAAAACATGCATGTGGAACCCAAGTATGATCAACCATGTGAACGGGAGACGTGTTCAAATATGTGTCAGTTTTCCTCCCCTGGTACTCGGGTGCAACATTCCAGACGCTTTACTAACACTCTCCCCACTTGGAGAGTCAGCGCCTTTAACCTCCTGTTTGGCCCAGTTTGCAATTTCTGCGGAAGATGAACAGGAATAGCGAGAACCAATGAGAGGCTACCTGGAGGTGTCTGGACGGGCAAATTTAACTCTCATTTCCCACCAGGAAGAGGAATTAACCAAAGGCTCAGCGTGCCGTACCGGAACCAGATTAGGGCCTGAAGCCATCCTGCGGTGTTGCGGCCAGCTCAAAAGAAAGCGAGTTGAAGAAAGGAGCTCAGGGGCACTGTAATTCACAAACCTGCAGAGTTATAAATGACAGCTATCGTCCAAAAATAGACTGAAGTAAGGCTGCCAAGAGGACTTGAAAGCGGGGCAGAATTGCAGGAAACCGATTTCAGGAGGTAGACTGGAATTGCATTGAAAGCATAGGAAAAGAGGCAGAACGTCCACAATGATGCACTTGGCCAAAAAGGGCGTATGCGTTTTTTCCTGAATATATTCAGGAAAAAACGCATACGCCCTTTTTGGCCAACCAAGCAAGCTTGCAAACGAAATCTGCACTACAATGAAGTCTCACTTCCCCCCGGTCAAAAGGGCCATCTGAAAAAAGTGTAAAATCCAGAAAGGCAGGACAGGCCATGGAGAACTGGGAGCCTTGTTATGCTGATGGGCGGGATGTAAATTGCCAACAACCACTCGGGAGAAGTGTATGGTGTTTCCTGAAACATCTAAAAAACAAAGCAACAGAACCTAGGGCACTTCCACTTATGGTCCTATAGCTTAGGGAAATTAAAATCAAAAAGACACAGCCACCCCAAAGTTTGGAACGGCTCTGTTTACAAGAACCTCGTTTACAGTACAAGTTCAACATCGCAGAAAGTGAAAAATGGATAAAGAAGTTGTGGTATTTACTTACAAAGCAATATCACTCAGCAATGAAATCTGTGTCATCAGGCCCTTAGCAGCACAATGAGTGGATTCAGGTATGATGATTCTAACTGAAACAAATCACAAAGAAAAAGTAACATCATAAGATATCAGTAATACACGGAATGTAAACTTGGCTACACAGGAACTGAATTACAGAACAGAACAGGGTCTCAAATTTAGAAAACCAACTTATTCTTGCTTAAGGGTAAAGGTGAGTTGGGGTGCTGCATAAAACCAGAGATTGAAATGAGCACAGATAAAGTTCCTTAAGCCAAATATGGAATAGACAAGAGCTACTCCTTGCTCAACGAAATGGACTCAACACCCCATATTAAACGCCTAAGAATGTACCTGACTAGTAAGTATCTTAAAACCTATGGATTGCTATGGCTCCGAAAGAGAATCAAGCATGTGTACAGGGGCATAAACGCAGCAGTGATAGGACTGGAGAGGTTCGGTGAGCAAACGAGGCCCTTTGAAGTCATATTACATGGTACCCATTCCACGGGTTTCAACTACCCAGGTTTTAGGTATTCTTCCTTCAGCTAAAACATGCATGTGGAACCTAGAGTATGATCAACCATGTGATCGGGAGACGTGTTCAAATATGTCTCAGTTTTCGTACCCTGGTACTCGGGTGCAACATTCCAGACGCTTTACTAACACTCTCCCCACTTGGAGAGTCAGTCCCTTTAACCTCCTGTTTGGCCCAGTTTGTAATTTCTGCGGAAGATGAACAGGAATAGCGAGAACCAATGAGAGACTAGCTGGAGGTGTCTGGACGGGCAAATTTAACTCTCATTTCCCACCAGGAAGAGGAATTAACCAAAGGCTCAGCGTGCCGTGCCGGAACCAGATTAGGGCCTGAAGCCATCCTGCGGTGTTGCGGCCAGCTCAAAAGAAAGCGAGTTGAAGAAAGGAGCTCAGGGGCACTGTAATTCACAAGCCTGCAGACTTATAAATGACAGCTATCGTCCAAAAATAGACTGAAGTAAGGCTGCCAAGAGGACTTGAAAGCGGGGCAGAATTGCAGGAAACCGATTTCAGGAGGTAGACTGGAATTGCATTGAAAGCATAGGAAAAGAGGCAGAACGTCCACAATGATGCACTTGGCCAAAAAGGGCGTATGCGTTTTTTCCTGAATATATTCAGGAAAAAACGCATACGCCCTTTTTGGCCAACCAAGCAAGCTTGCAAAGGAAATCTGCACTACAATGAAGTCTCACTTCCCCCCGGTCAAAAGGGCCATCTGAAAAAAGTGTAAAATCCAGAAAGGCAGGACAGGCCATGGAGAACTGGGAGCCTTGTTATGCTGATGGGCGGGATGTAAATTGCCAACAACCACTCGGGAGAAGTGTATGGTGTTTCCTGAAACATCTAAAAAACAAAGCAACAGAACCTAGGGCACTTCCACTTATGGTCCTATAGCTTAGGGAAATTAAAATCAAAAAGACACAGCCACCCCAAAGTTTGGAACGGCTCTGTTTACAAGAACCTCGTTTACAGTACAAGTTCAACATCGCAGAAAGTGAAAAATGGATAAAGAAGTTGTGGTATTTACTTACAAAGCAATATCACTCAGCAATGAAATCTGTGTCATCAGGCCCTTAGCAGCACAATGAGTGGATTCAGGTATGATGATTCTAACTGAAACAAATCACAAAGAAAAAGAAACATCATAAGATATCAGTAATACACGGAATGTAAACTTGGCTACACAGGAACTGAATTACAGAACAGAACAGTGTCTCAAATTTAGAAAACCAACTTATTCTTGCTTAAGGGTAAAGGTGAGTTGGGGTGCTGCATAAAACCAGAGATTGAAATGAGCACAGATAAAGTTCCTTAAGCCAAATATGGAATAGACAAGAGCTACTCCTTGCTCAACGAAATGGACTCAACACCCCATATTAAACGCCTAAGAATGTACCTGACTAGTAAGTATCTTAAAACCTATGGATTGCTATGGCTCCGAAAGAGAATCAAGCATGTGTACAGGGGCATAAACGCAGCAGTGATAGGATTGGAGAGGTTCGGTGAGCAAACGAGGCCCTTTGAAGTCATATTACATGGTACCCATTCCACGGGTTTCAACTACCCAGGTTTAAGGTATTCTTCCTTCAGCTAAAATATGCATGTGGAACCTAGAGTATGATCAACCATGTGATCAGGAGACGTGTTCAAATATGTCTCAGTTTTCGTACCCTGGTACTCGGGTGCAACATTCCAGACGCTTTACTAACACTCTCCCCACTTGGAGAGTCAGTCCCTTTAACCTCCTGTTTGGCCCAGTTTGTAATTTCTGCGGAAGATGAACAGGAATAGCGAGAACCAATGAGAGACTAGCTGGAGGTGTCTGGACGGGCAAATTTAACTCTCATTTCCCACCAGGAAGAGGAATTAACCAAAGGCTCAGCGTGCCGTGCCGGAACCAGATTAGGGCCTGAAGCCATCCTGCGGTGTTGCGGCCAGGTCACAAGAAAGCGAGTTGAAGAAAGGAGCTCAGGGGCACTGTAATTCACAAACCTGCAGAGTTATAAATGACAGCTATCGTCCAAAAATAGACTGAAGTAAGGCTGCCAAGAGGACTTGAAAGCGGGGCAGAATTGCAGGAAACCGATTTCAGGAGGTAGACTGGAATTGCATTGAAAGCATAGGAAAAGAGGCAGAACGTCCACAATGATGCACTTGGCCAAAAAGGGCGTATGCGTTTTTTCCTGAATATATTCAGGAAAAAACGCATACGCCCTTTTTGGCCAACCAAGCAAGCTTGCAAAGGAAATCTGCACTACAATGAAGTCTCACTTCCCCCCGGTCAAAAGGGCCATCTGAAAAAAGTGTAAAATCCAGAAAGGCAACAGGCCATTGAGAACTGGGAGCCTTGTTATGCTGATGGGCGGGATGTAAATTGCCAACAGACACCTGCGAGAAGTGTATGGTGTTTCCTGAAACATCTAAAAAACAAAGCAACAGAGCCTAGGGCACTTCCACTTATGGTCCTATAGCTTAGGGAAATTAAAATCAAAAAGACACAGCCACCACAAAGTTTGGAACGGCTCTGTTGACAAGAACCTCGTTTACAGTACAAGTTCAACATCGCAGAAAGTGAAAAATGGATGAAGAACTTGTGGTACTTACGTACAATGCAGTATCACTCAGCAATGAAATCTATGTCATCAGGCCCGTAGCAGCATAATGAGTAGATTCAGGTACGATGATTCTAACTGAAATAAGTCACACAGAAAAAGAAACCTCATAAGATATCACTAATACACGGAATGTAAACTTGGCTACACAGGAACTGAATTCCAAAACAGAACAGGTTCTCAAATTTAGAAAACCAACTTATGCTTGCTTAAGGGTAAAGGTGAGTTGGGGTGCTGCATAAAACCAGAGATTGAAATGAGCACAGATAAAGTTCCTTAAGCCAAATATGGAATAGACAAGAGCTACTCCTTGCTCAACGAAATGGACTCAACACCCCATATTAAACGCCTAAGAATGTACCTGACTAGTAAGTATCTTAAAACCTATGGATTGCTATGTCTCCGAAAGAGAATCAAGCATGTGTACAGGGGCATAAACGCAGCAGTGATAGGATTGGAGAGGTTCGGTGAGCAAATGAAGACCCTTTGAAGTCATATTGCATGGTACCCATTCCACGGGTTTCAACTACCCAGGTTTAAGGTATTCTTCCTTCAGCTAAAACATGCATGTGGAACCTAGAGTATGATCAACCATGTGATCGGGAGACGTGTTCAAATATGTCTCAGTTTTCCTCCCCTGGTACTCGGGTGCAACATTCCAGACGCTTTACTAACACTCTCCCCACTTGGAGAGTCAGCGCCTTTAACCTCCTGTTTGGCCCAGTTTGCAATTTCTGCGGAAGATGAACAGGAATAGCGAGAACCAATGAGAGACTAGCTGGAGGTGTCTGGACGTGCAAATTTAACTCTCATTTCCCACCAGGAAGAGGAAATAACCAAAGGCTCAGCGTGCCGTACCGGAACCAGATTAGGGCCTGAAGCCATCCTGCGGTGTTGCGGCCAGCTCAAAAGAAAGCGAGTTGAACAAAGGAGCTCAGGGGCACTGTAATTCACAAACCTGCAGAGTTATAAATGACAGCTATCGTCCAAAAATAGACTGAAGTAAGGCTGCCAAGAGGACTTGAAAGCGGGGCAGAATTGCAGGAAACCGATTTCAGGAGGTAGACTGGAATTGCATTGAAAGCATAGGAAAAGAGGCAGAACGTCCACAATGATGCACTTGGCCAAAAAGGGCGTATGCGTTTTTTCCTGAATATATTCAGGAAAAAACGCATACGCCCTTTTTGGCCAACCAAGCAAGCTTGCAAAGGAAATCTGCACTACAATGAAGTCTCAGTTCCCCCCGGTCAAAAGGGCCATCTGAAAAAAGTGTAAAATCCAGAAAGGCAACAGGCCATTGAGAACTGGGAGCCTTGTTATGCTGATGGGCGGGATGTAAATTGCCAACAACCACTCGGGAGAAGTGTATGGTGTTTCCTGAAACATCTAAAAAACAAAGCAACAGAACCTAGGGCACTTCCACTTATGGTCCTATAGCTTAGGGAAATTAAAATCAAAAAGACACAGCCACCCCAAAGTTTGGAACGGCTCTGTTTACAAGAACCTCGTTTACAGTACAAGTTCAACATCGCAGAAAGTGAAAAATGGATAAAGAAGTTGTGGTATTTACTTACAAAGCAATATCACTCAGCAATGAAATCTGTGTCATCAGGCCCTTAGCAGCACAATGAGTGGATTCAGGTATGATGATTCTAACTGAAATAAGTCACACAGAAAAAGAAACATCATAAGATATCAGTAATACACGGAATGGAAACTTGGCTACACAGGAACTGAATTACAGAACAGAACAGGGTCTCAAATTTAGAAAACCAACTTATGCTTGCTTAAGGGTAAAGGTGAGTTGGGGTGCTGCATAAAACCAGAGATTGAAATGAGCACAGATAAAGTTCCTTAAGCCAAATATGGAATAGACAAGAGCTACTCCTTGCTCAACGAAATGGACTCAACACCCCATATTAAACGCCTAACAATGTACCTGACTAGTAAGTATCTTAAAACCTATGGATTGCTATGTCTCCGAAAGAGAATCAAGCATGTGTACAGGGGCATAAACGCAGCAGTGATAGGATTGGAGAGGTTCGGTGAGCAAATGAAGACCCTTTGAAGTCATATTGCATGGTACCCATTCCACGGGTTTCAACTACCCAGGTTTTAGGTATTCTTCCTTCAGCTAAAACATGCATGTGGAACCTAGAGTATGATCAACCATGTGATCGGGAGACGTGTTCAAATATGTCTCAGTTTTCCTCCCCTGGTACTCGGGTGCAACATTCCAGATGCTTTACTAACACTCTCCCCACTTGGAGAGTCAGTCCCTTTAACCTCCTGTTTGGCCCAGTTTGCAATTTCTGCGGAAGATGAACAGGAATAGCGAGAACCAATGAGAGGCTAGCTGGAGGTGTCTGGACGGGCAAATTTAACTCTCATTTCCCACCAGGAAGAGGAATTAACCAAAGGCTCAGCATGCTGGGCCTGAACCAGATTAGGGCCTGAAGCCATCCTGCGGTGTTGCGGCCAGGTCACAAGAAAGCGAGTTGAAGAAAGGAGCTCAGGGACACTGTAATTCACAAACCTGCAGAGTTATAAATGACAGCTATCGTCCAAAAATAGACTGAAGTAAGGCTGCCAAGAGGACTTGAAAGAGGGGCAGAATTGCAGGAAACCGATTTCAGGAGGTAGACTGGAATTGCATTGAAAGCATAGGAAAAGAGGCAGAACGTCCACAATGATGCACTTGGCCAAAAAGGGCGTATGCGTTTTCTCCTGAATATATTCAGGAAAAAACGCATACGCCCTTTTTGGCCAACCAAGCAAGCTTGCAAAGGAAATCTGCACTACAATGAAGTCTCACTTTCCCCCGGCCAAAAGGGCCATCTGAAAAAAGTGTAAAATCCAGAAAGGCAACAGGCCATTGAGAACTGGGAGCCTTGTTATGCTGATGGGCGGGATTTAAATTGCCAACAGACACTTGGGAGAAGTGTATGGTGTTTCCTGAAACATCTAAAAAACAAAGCAACAGAGCCTAGGGCACTTCCACTTATGGTCCTATAGCTTAGGGAAATTAAAATCAAAAAGACACAGCCACCCCAAAGTTTGGAACGGCTCTGTTTACAAGAACCTCGTTTACAGTACAAGTTCAACATCGCAGAAAGTGAAAAATGGATAAAGAAGTTGTGGTATTTACTTACAAAGCAATATCACTCAGCAATGAAATCTATGTCATCAGGCCCTTAGCATCACAATGAGTGGATTCAGGTATGATGATTCTAACTGAAATAAGTCACACAGAAAAAGAAACATCATAAGATATCAGTAATACACGGAATGTAAACTTGGCTACACAGGAACTGAATTACAGAACAGAACAGGGTCTCAAATTTAGAAAACCAACTTATTCTTGCTTAAGGGTAAAGGTGAGTTGGGGTGCTGCATAAAACCAGAGATTGAAATGAGCACAGATAAAGTTCCTTAAGCCAAATATGGAATAGACAAGAGCTACTCCTTGCTCAACGAAATGGACTCAACACCCCATATTAAACGCCTAAGAATGTACCTGACTAGTAAGTATCTTAAAACCTATGGATTGTTATGTCTCCGAAAGAGAATCAAGCATGTGTACAGGGGCATAAACGCAGCAGTGATAGGACTGGAGAGGTTCGGTGAGCAAATGAAGACCCTTTGAAGTCATATTACATGGTACCCATTCCACGGGTTTCAACTACCCAGGTTTAAGGTATTCTTCCTTCAGCTAAAACATGCATGTGGAACCTAGAGTATGATCAACCATGTGATCGGGAGATGTGTTCAAATATGTCTCAGTTTTCGTACCCTGGTACTCGGGTGCAACATTCCAGACGCTTTACTAACACTCTCCCGACTTGGAGAGTCAGTCCCTTTAACCTCCTGTTTGACCCAGTTTGTAATTTCTGCGGAAGATGAACAGGAATAGCGAGAACCAATGAGAGACTAGCTGGAGGTGTCTGGACGGGCAAATTTAACTCTCATTTCCCACCAGGAAGAGGAATTAACCAAAGGCTCAGCATGCCGTGCCGGAACCAGATTAGGGCCTGAAGCCATCCTGCGGTGTTGCGGCCAGGTCACAAGAAAGCGAGTTGAAGAAAGGAGCTCAGGGGCACTGAAATTCACAAACCTGCAGAGTTATAAATGACAGCTATCGTCCAAAAATAGACTGAAGTAAGGCTGCCAAGAGGACTTGAAAGCGGGGCAGAATTGCAGGAAACCGATTTCAGGAGGTAGACTGGAATTGCATTGAAAGCATAGGAAAAGAGGCAGAACGTCCACAATGATGCACTTGGCCAAAAAGGGCGTATGCGTTTTTTCCTGAATATATTCAGGAAAAAACGCATACGCCCTTTTTGGCCAACCAAGCAAGCTTGCAAAGGAAATCTGCACTACAATGAAGTCTCACTTCCCCCCGGTCAAAAGGGCCATCTGAAAAAAGTGTAAAATCCAGAAAGGCAACAGGCCATTGAGAACTGGGAGCCTTGTTATGCTGATGGGCGGGATGTAAATTGCCAACAGACACTCGGGAGAAGTGTATGGTGTTTCCTGAAACATCTAAAAAATAAAGCAACAGAGCCTAGGGCACTTCCACTTATGGTCCTATAGCTTAGGGAAATTAAAATCAAAAAGACACAGCCACCCCAAAGTTTGGAACGGCTCTGTTTACAAGAACCTCGTTTACAGTACAAGTTCAACATCGCAGAAAGTGAAAAATGGATGAAGAACTTGTGGTACTTACGTACAATGCAGTATCACTCAGCAATGAAATCTGTGTCATCAGGCCCTTAGCAACACAATGAGTGGATTCAGGTATGATGATTCTAACTGAAGTAAGTCACACAGAAAAAGAAACATCATAAGATATCAGTAATACACGGAATGTAAACTTGGCTACACAGGAACTGAATTACAGAACAGAACAGGGTCTCAAATTTAGAAAACCAACTTATGCTTGCTTAAGGGTAAAGGTGAGTTGGGGTGCTGCATAAAACCAGAGATTGAAATGAGCACAGATAAAGTTCCTTAAGTCAAATATGGAATAGACAAGAGCTACTCCTTGCTCAACGAAATGGACTCAACACCGCATATTAAACGCCTAAGAATCTACCTGACTAGTAAGTATCTTAAAACCTATGGATTGCTATGTCTCCGAAAGAGAATCAAGCATGTGTACAGGGGCATAAACGCAGCAGTGATAGGGTTGGAGAGGTTCGGTGAGCAAATGAAGACCCTTTGAAGTCATATTGCATGGTACCCATTCCACGGGTTTCAACTACCCAGGTTTAAGGTATTCTTCCTTCAGCTAAAACATGCATGTGGAACCTAGAGTATGATCAACCATGTGATCGGGAGACGTGTTCAAATATGTCTCAGTTTTCCTCCCCTGGTACTCGGGTGCAACATTCCAGACGCTTTACTAACACTCTCCCCACTTGGAGAGTCAGTCCCTTTAACCTCCTGTTTGGCCCAGTTTGCAATTTCTGTGGAAGATGAACAGGAATAGCGAGAACCAATGAGAGGCTAGCTGGAGGTGTCTGGACGGGCAAATTTAACTCTCATTTCCCACCAGGAAGAGGAATTAACCAAAGGCTCAGCATGCCGGGCCGGAACCAAATTAGGGCCTGAAGCCATCCTGCAGTGTTGCGGCCAGGTCACAAGAAAGCGAGTTGAAGAAAGGAGCTCAGGGGCACTGTAATTCACAAACCTGCAGAGTTATAAATGACAGCTATCGTCCAAAAATAGACTGAAGTAAGGCTGCCAAGAGGACTTGAAAGCGGGGCAGAATTGCAGGAAACCGATTTCAGGAGGTAGACTGGAATTGCATTGAAAGCATAGGAAAAGAGGCAGAACGTCCACAATGATGCACTTGGCCAAAAAGGGCGTATGCGTTTTTTCCTGAATATATTCAGGAAAAAACGCATACGCCCTTTTTGGCCAACCAAGCAAGCTTGCAAAGGAAATCTGCACTACAATGAAGTCTCACTTCCTCCCGGCCAAAAGGGCCATCTGAAAAAAGTGTAAAATCTAGAAAGGCAACAGGCCATTGAGAACTGGGAGCCTTGTTATGCTGATGGGCGGGATGTAAATTGCCAACAGACACTTGGGAGAAGTGTATGGTGTTTCCTGAAACATCTAAAAAACAAAGCAACAGAGCCTAGGGCACTTCCACTTATGGTCCTATAGCTTAGGGAAATTAAAATCAAAAAGACACAGCCACCCCAAAGTTTGGAACGGCTCTGTTTACAAGAACCTCGTTTACAGTACAAGTTCAACATCGCAGAAAGTGAAAAATGGATAAAGAACTTGTGGTATTTACTTACAAAGCAATATCACTCAGCAATGAAATCTGTGTCATCAGGCCCTTAGCAGCACAATGAGTGGATTCAGGTATGATGATTCTAACTGAAATAAGTCACACAGAAAAAGAAACATCATAAGATATCAGTAATACACGGAATGTAAACTTGGCTACACAGGAACTGAATTACAGAACAGAACAGTGTCTCAAATTTAGAAAACCAACTTATTCTTGCTTAAGGGTAAAGGTGAGTTGGGGTGCTGCATAAAACCAGAGATTGAAATGAGCACAGATAAAGTTCCTTAAGCCAAATATGGAATAGACAAGAGCTACTCCTTGCTCAACGAAATGGACTCAACACCGCATATTAAACGCCTAAGAATGTACCTGACTAGTAAGTATCTTAAAACCTATGGATTGCTATGTCTCCGAAAGAGAATCAAGCATGTGTACAGGGGCATAAACGCAGCAGTGATAGGATTGGAGAGGTTCGGTGAGCAAATGAAGACCCTTTGAAGTCATATTGCATGGTACCCATTACACGGGTCTTAACTCTCCAGGTTTAAGGTATTCTTCCTTCAGCTAAAACATGCATGTGGAACCTAGAGTATGATCAACCATGTGATCGGGAGACGTGTTCAAATATGTCTCAGTTTTCCTCCCCTGGTACTCGGGTGCAACATTCCAGACGCTTTACTAACACTCTCCCCACTTGGAGAGTCAGTCCCTTTAACCTCCTGTTTGGCCCAGTTTGCAATTTCTGCGGAAGATGAACAGGAATAGCGAGAACCAATGAGAGACTAGCTGGAGGTGTCTGGACGGGCAAATTTAACTCTCATTTCCCACCAGGAAGAGGAAATAACCAAAGGCTCAGCGTGCCGTGCCGGAACCAGATTAGGGCCTGAAGCCATCCTGCGGTGTTGCGGCCAGGTCACAAGAAAGCGAGTTGAAGAAAGGAGCTCAGGGGCACTGTAATTCACAAACCTGCAGAGTTATAAATGACAGCTATCGTCCAAAAATAGACTGAAGTAAGGCTGCCAAGAGGACTTGAAAGCGGGGCAGAATTGCAGGAAACCGATTTCAGGAGGTAGACTGGAATTGCATTGAAAGCATAGGAAAAGAGGCAGAACGTCCACAATGATGCACTTGGCCAAAAAGGGCGTATGCGTTTTTTCCTGAATATATTCAGGAAAAAACGCATACGCCCTTTTTGGCCAACCAAGCAAGCTTGCAAAGGAAATCTGCACTACAATGAAGTCTCACTTCCCCCCGGTCAAAAGGGCCATCTGAAAAAAGTGTAAAATCCAGAAAGGCAGGACAGGTCATGGAGAACTAGGAGCCTTGTTATGCTGATGGGCGGGATGTAAATTGCCAACAACCACTTGGGAGAAGTGTATGGTGTTTCCTGAAACATCTAAAAAACAAAGCAACAGAACCTAGGGCACTTCCACTTATGGTCCTATAGCTTAGGGAAATTAAAATCAAAAAGACACAGCCACCCCAAAGTTTGGAACGGCTCTGTTTACAAGAACCTCGTTTACAGTACAAGTTCAACATCGCAGAAAGTGAAAAATGGATAAAGAAGTTGTGGTATTTACTTACAAAGCAATATCACTCAGCAATGAAATCTGTGTCATCAGGCCCTTAGCAGCACAATGAGTGGATTCAGGTATGATGATTCTAACTGAAGTAAGTCACACAGAAAAAGAAACATCATAAGATATCAGTAATACACGGAATGTAAACTTGGCTACACAGGAACTGAATTACAGAACAGAACAGGGTCTCAAATTTAGAAAACCAACTTATGCTTGCTTAAGGGTAAAGGTGAGTTGGGGTGCTGCATAAAACCAGAGATTGAAATGAGCACAGATAAAGTTCCTTAAGTCAAATATGGAATAGACAAGAGCTACTCCTTGCTCAACGAAATGGACTCAACACCGCATATTAAACGCCTAAGAATGTACCTGACTAGTAAGTATCTTAAAACCTATGGATTGCTATGTCTCTGAAAGAGAATCAAGCATGTGTACAGGGGCATAAACGCAGCAGTGATAGGATTGGAGAGGTTCGGTGAGCAAATGAAGACCCTTTGAAGTCATATTGCATGGTACCCATTACACGGGTCTTAACTCTCCAGGTTTAAGGTATTCTTCCTTCAGCTAAAACATGCATGTGGAACCTAGAGTATGATCAACCATGTGATCGGGAGACGTGTTCAAATATGTCTCAGTTTTCCTCCCCTGGTACTCGGGTGCAACATTCCAGACGCTTTACTAACACTCTCCCCACTTGGAGAGTCAGTCCCTTTAATCTCCTGTTTGGCCCAGTTTGCAATTTCTGCGGAAGATGAACAGGAATAGCGAGAACCAATGAGAGGCTAGCTGGAGGTGTCTGGACGGGCAAATTTAACTCTCATTTCCCACCAGGAAGAGGAATTAACCAAAGGCTCAGCATGCTGGGCCGGAACCAGATTAGGGCCTGAAGCCATCCTGCGGTGTTGCGGCCAGATCACAAGAAAGCGAGTTGAAGAAAGGAGCTCAGGGGCACTGTAATTCACAAACCTGCAGAGTTATAAATGACAGCTATCGTCCAAAAATAGACTGAAGTAAGGCTGCCAAGAGGACTTGAAAGCGGGGCAGAATTGCAGGAAACCGATTTCAGGAGGTAGACTGGAATTGCATTGAAAGCATAGGAAAAGAGGCAGAACGTCCACAATGATGCACTTGGCCAAAAAGGGCGTATGCGTTTTTTCCTGAATATATTCAGGAAAAAACGCATACGCCCTTTTTGGCCAACCAAGCAAGCTTGCAAAGGAAATCTACACTACAATGAAGTCTCACTTCCCCCCGGCCAAAAGGGCCATCTGAAAAAAGTGTAAAATCCAGAAAGGCAACAGGCCATTGAGAACTGGGAGCCTTGTTATGCTGATGGGCGGGATGTAAATTGCCAACAGACACTTGGGAGAAGTGTATGGTGTTTCCTGAAACATCTAAAAAACAAAGCAACAGAGCCTAGGGCACTTCCACTTATGGTCCTATAGCTTAGGGAAATTAAAATCAAAAAGACACAGCCACCCCAAAGTTTGGAATGGCTCTGTTTACAAGAACCTCGTTTACAGTACAAGTTCAACATCGCAGAAAGTGAAAAATGGATAAAGAAGTTGTGGTATTTACTTACAAAGCAATATCACTCAGCAATGAAATCTGTGTCATCAGGCCCGTAGCAGCACAATGAGTGGATTCAGGTATGATGATTCTAACTGAAATAAGTCACACAGAAAAACAAACATCATAAGATATCAGTAATACACGGAATGGAAACTTGGCTACACAGGAACTGAATTACAGAACAGAACAGGGTCTCAAATTTAGAAAACCAACTTATGCTTGCTTAAGGGTAAAGGTGAGTTGGGGTGCTGCATAAAACCAGAGATTGAAATGAGCACAGATAAAGTTCCTTAAGCCAAATATGGAATAGACAAGAGCTACTCCTTGCTCAACGAAATGGACTCAACACCCCATATTAAACGCCTAAGAATGTACCTGACTAGTAAGTATCTTAAAACCTATGGATTGCTATGTCTCCGAAAGAGAATCAAGCATGTGTACAGGGGCATAAACGCAGCAGTGATAGGATTGGAGAGGTGCGGTGAGCAAATGAAGACCCTTTGAAGTCATATTGCATGGTACCCATTCCACGGGTTTCAACTACCCAGGTTTAAGGTATTCTTCCTTCAGCTAAAACATGCATGTGGAACCTAGAGTATGATCAACCATGTGATCGGGAGACGTGTTCAAATATGTCTCAGTTTTCCTCCCCTGGTACTCGGGTGCAACATTCCAGACGCTTTACTAACACTCTCCCCACTTGGAGAGTCAGTCCCTTTAACCTCCTGTTTGGCCCAGTTTGCAATTTCTGCGGAAGATGAACAGGAATAGCGAGAACCAATGAGAGACTAGCTGGAGGTGTCTGGACGGGCAAATTTAACTCTCATTTCCCACCAGGAAGAGGAAATAACCAAAGGCTCAGCGTGCCGTGCCGGAACCAGATTAGGGCCTGAAGCCATCCTGCGGTGTTGCGGCCAGGTCACAAGAAAGCGAGTTGAAGAAAGGAGCTCAGGGGCACTGTAATTCACAAACCTGCAGAGTTATAAATGACAGCTATCGTCCAAAAATAGACTGAAGTAAGGCTGCCAAGAGGACTTGAAAGCAGGGCAGAATTGCAGGAAACCGATTTCAGGAGGTAGACTGGAATTGCATTGAAAGCATAGGAAAAGAGGCAGAACGTCCACAATGATGCACTTGGCCAAAAAGGGCGTATGCGTTTTTTCCTGAATATATTCAGGAAAAAACGCATACGCCCTTTTTGGCCAACCAAGCAAGCTTGCAAAGGAAATCTGCACTACAATGAAGTCTCACTTCCCCCCGGTCAAAAGGGCCATCTGAAAAAAGTGTAAAATCCAGAAAGGCAGGACAGGTCATGGAGAACTAGGAGCCTTGTTATGCTGATGGGCGGGATGTAAATTGCCAACAACCACTTGGGAGAAGTGTATGGTGTTTCCTGAAACATCTAAAAAACAAAGCAACAGAACCTAGGGCACTTCCACTTATGGTCCTATAGCTTAGGGAAATTAAAATCAAAAAGACACAGCCACCCCAAAGTTTGGAACGGCTCTGTTTACAAGAACCTCGTTTACAGTACAAGTTCAACATCGCAGAAAGTGAAAAATGGATAAAGAAGTTGTGGTATTTACTTACAAAGCAATATCACTCAGCAATGAAATCTGTGTCATCAGGCCCTTAGCAGCACAATGAGTGGATTCAGGTATGATGATTCTAACTGAAGTAAGTCACACAGAAAAAGAAACATCATAAGATATCAGTAATACACGGAATGTAAACTTGGCTACACAGGAACTGAATTACAGAACAGAACAGTGTCTCAAATTTAGAAAACCAACTTATGCTTGCTTAAGGGTAAAGGTGAGTTGGGGTGCTGCATAAAACCAGAGATTGAAATGAGCACAGATAAAGTTCCTTAAGCCAAATATGGAATAGACAAGAGCTACTCCTTGCTCAACGAAATGGACTCAACACCCCATATTAAACGCCTAAGAATGTACCTGACTAGTAAGTATCTTAAAACCTATGGATTGCTATGTCTCCGAAAGAGAATCAAGCATGTGTACAGGAGCATAAACGCAGCAGTGATAGGATTGGAGAGGTTCGGTGAGCAAATGAAGACCCTTTGAAGTCATATTGCATGGTACCCATTCCACGGGTCTTAACTCTCCAGGTTTAAGGTATTCTTCCTTCAGCTAAAACATGCATGTGGAACCCAAGTATGATCAACCATGTGAACGGGAGACGTGTTCAAATATGTCTCAGTTTTCCTCCCCTGGTACTCGGGTGCAACATTCCAGACGCTTTACTAACACTCTCCCCACTTGGAGAGTCAGCGCCTTTAACCTCCTGTTTGGCCCAGTTTGCAATTTCTGCGGAAGATGAACAGGAATAGCGAGAACCAATGAGAGACTAGCTGGAGGTGTCTGGACGGGCAAATTTAACTCTCATTTCCCACCAGGAAGAGGAAATAACCAAAGGCTCAGCGTGCCGTGCCGGAACCAGATTAGGGCCTGAAGCCATCCTGCGGTGTTGCGGCCAGGTCACAAGAAAGCGAGTTGAAGAAAGGAGCTCAGGGGCACTGTAATTCACAAACCTGCAGAGTTATAAATGACAGCTATCGTCCAAAAATAGACTGAAGTAAGGCTGCCAAGAGGACTTGAAAGCGGGGCAGAATTGCAGGAAACCGATTTCAGGAGGTAGACTGGAATTGCATTGAAAGCATAGGAAAAGAGGCAGAACGTCCACAATGATGCACTTGGCCAAAAAGGGCGTATGCGTTTTTTCCTGAATATATTCAGGAAAAAACGCATACGCCCTTTTTGGCCAACCAAGCAAGCTTGCAAAGGAAATCTGCACTACAATGAAGTCTCACTTCCCCCCGGTCAAAAGGGCCATCTGAAAAAAGTGTAAAATCCAGAAAGGCAGGACAGGTCATGGAGAACTGGGAGCCTTGTTATGCTGATGGGCGGGATGTAAATTGCCAACAACCACTTGGGAGAAGTGTATGGTGTTTCCTGAAACATCTAAAAAACAAAGCAACAGAACCTAGGGCACTTCCACTTATGGTCCTATAGCTTAGGGAAATTAAAATCAAAAAGACACAGCCACCCCAAAGTTTGGAACGGCTCTGTTTACAAGAACCTCGTTTACAGTACAAGTTCAACATTGCAGAAAGTGAAAAATGGATAAAGAAGTTGTGGTATTTACTTACAAAGCAATATCACTCAGCAATGAAATCTGTGTCATCACGCCCTTAGCAGCACAATGAGTGGATTCAGGTATGATGATTCTAACTGAAATAAGTCACACAGAAAAAGAAACATCATAAGATATCAGTAATACACGGAATGTAAACTTGGCTACACAGGAACTGAATTACAGAACAGAACAGGGTCTCAAATTTAGAAAACCAACTTATGCTTGCTTAACGGTAAAGGTGAGTTGGGGTGCTGCATAAAACCAGAGATTGAAATGAGCACAGATAAAGTTCCTTAAGTCAAATATGGAATAGACAAGAGCTACTCCTTGCTCAACGAAATGGACTCAACACCGTATATTAAACGCCTAAGAATGTACCTGACTAGTAAGTATCTTAAAACCTATGGATTGCTATGTCTCCGAAAGAGAATCAAGCATGTGTACAGGGGCATAAACGCAGCAGTGATAGGATTGGAGAGGTTCGTTGAGCAAATGAAGACCCTTTGAAGTCATATTGCATGGTACCCATTCCACGGGTTTCAACTACCCAGGTTTAAGGTATTCTTCCTTCAGCTAAAACATGCATGTGGAACCTAGAGTATGATCAACCATGTGATCGGGAGACGTGTTCAAATATGTCTCAGTTTTCCTCCCCTGGTACTCGGGTGCAACATTCCAGACGCTTTACTAACACTCTCCCCACTTGGAGAGTCAGTCCCTTTAACCTCCTGTTTGGCCCAGTTTGCAATTTCTGCGGAAGATGAACAGGAATAGCGAGAACCAATGAGAGGCTAGCTGGAGGTGTCTGGACGGGCAAATTTAACTCTCATTTCCCACCAGGAAGAGGAATTAACCAAAGGCTCAGCATGCCGGGCCGGGACCAGATTAGGGCCTTAAGCCATCCTGCGGTGTTGCGGCCAGGTCACAAGAAAGCGAGTTGAAGAAAGGAGCTCAGTGGCACTGTAATTTACAAACCTGCAGAGTTATAAATGACAGCTATCGTCCAAAAATAGACTGAAGTAAGGCTGCCAAGAGGACTTGAAAGCGGGGCAGAATTGCAGGAAACCGATTTCAGGAGGTAGACTGGAATTGCATTGAAAGCATAGGAAAAGAGGCAGAACGTCCACAATGATGCACTTGGCCAAAAAGGGCGTATGTGTTTTTTCCTGAATATATTCAGGAAAAAACGCATACGCCCTTTTTGGCCAACCAAGCAAGCTTGCAAAGGAAATCTGCACTACAATGAAGTCTCACTTCCCCCCGGTCAAAAGGGCCATCTGAAAAAAGTGTAAAATCCAGAAAGGCAACAGGCCATTGAGAACTGGGAGCCTTGTTATGCTGATGGGCAGGATGTAAATTGCCAACAGACACTTGGGAGAATTGTATGGTGTTTCCTGAAACATCTAAAAAACAAAGCAACAGAGCCTAGGGCACTTCCACTTATGGTCCTATAGCTTAGGGAAATTAAAATCAAAAAGACACAGCCACCCCAAAGTTTGGAACGGCTCTGTTTACAAGAACCTCGTTTACAGTACAAGTTCAACATCGCAGAAAGTGAAAAATGGATAAAGAAGTTGTGGTATTCACTTACAAAGCAATATCACTCAGCAATGAAATCTATGTCATCAGGCCCTTAGCAGCACAATGAGTGGATTCAGGTATGATGATTCTAACTGAAATAAGTCACACAGAAAAAGAAACATCATAAGATATCAGTAATACACGGAATGCAAACTTGGCTACACAGGAAATGAATTACAGAACAGAACAGGGTCTCAAATTTAGAAAAACAACTTATGCTTGCTTAAGGGTAAAGGTGAGTTGGGGTGCTGCATAAAACCAGAGATTGAAATGAGCACAGATAAAGTTCCTTAAGCCAAATATGGAATAGACAAGAGCTACTCCTTGCTCAACGAAATGGACTCAACACCGCATATTAAACGCCTAAGAATGTACCTGACTTGTAAGTATCTTAAAACCTATGGATTGCTATGTCTCCGAAAGAGAATCAAGCATGTGTACAGGGGCATAAACGCAGCAGTGATAGGATTGGAGAGGTGCGGTGAGCAAATGAAGACCCTTTGAAGTCATGTTGCATGGTACCCATTCCACGGGTTTCAACTACTCAGGTTTAAGGTATTCTTCCTTCAGCTAAAACATGCATGTGGATCCTAGAGTATCATCAACCATGTGATCGGGAGACGTGTTCAAATATGTCTCAGTTTTCCTCCCCTGGTACTCGGGTGCAACTTTCCAGACGCTTTACTAACACTCTCCCCACTTGGAGAGTCAGTGCCTTTAACCTCCTGTTTGGCCCAGTTTGCAATTTCTGCGGAAGATGAACAGGAATAGCGAAATCCAATGAGAGGCTAGCTGGAGGTGTCTGGACAGGCAAATTTAACTCTCATTTCCCACCAGGAAGAGGAATTAACCAAAGGCTCAGCATGCCGGGCCGGAACCAGATTAGGGCCTGAAGCCATCCTGCGGTGTTGCGGCCAGCTCAAAAGAAAGCGAGTTGAAGAAAGGAGCTCAGGGGCACTGTAATTCACAAACCTGCAGAGTTATAAATGACAGCTATCGTCTAAAAATAGACTGAAGTTAGGCTGCCAAGAGGACTTGAAAGCGGGGCAGAATTGCAGGAAACCGATTTCAGGAGGTAGACTGGAATTGCATTGAAAGCATAGGAAAAGAGGCAGAACGTCCACAATGATGCACTTGGCCAAAAAGGGCGTATGCGTTTTTTCCTGAATATATTCAGGAAAAAACGCATACGCCCTTTTTGGCCAACCAAGCAAGCTTGCAAAGGAAATCTGTACTACAATGAAGTCTCACTTCCCCCCGGTCAAAAGGACCATCTGAAAAAAGTGTAAAATCCAGAAAGGCAGGACAGGCCATGGAGAACTGGGAGCCTTGTTATGCTGATGGGCGGGATGTAAATTGCCAACAGACACTCGGGAGAAGTGTATGGTGTTTCCTGAAACATCTAAAAACAAAGCAACAGAGCCTAGGGCACTGCCACTTATGGTCCTATAGCTTAGGGAAATTAAAATCAAAAAGACACAGCCACCCCAAAGTTTGGGACGCCTCTGTTTACAAGAACCTCGTTTACAGTACAAGTTCAACATCGCAGAAAGTGAAAAATGGATAAAGAAGTTGTGGTATTTACTTACAAAGCAATATCACTCAGCAATGAAATCTATGTCATCAGGCCCTTAGCATCACAATGAGTGGATTCAGGTATGATGATTCTAACTG
Organism: Delphinus delphis; assembly: GCF_949987515.2. NCBI lineage: Eukaryota > Metazoa > Chordata > Mammalia > Artiodactyla > Delphinidae > Delphinus > Delphinus delphis. Next base: position 112,701 of record NW_027192903.1, on the reverse strand, counting down.
AAATAAGTCACACAGAAAAAGAAACATCATAAGATATCAGTAATACACGGAATGTAAACTTGGCTACACAGGAACTGAATTACAGAACAGAACAGGGTCTCAAATTTAGAAAACCAACTTATGCTTGCTTAAGGGTAAAGGTGAGTTGGGGTGCTGCATAAAACCAGAGATTGAAATGAGCACAGATAAAGTTCCTTAAGTCAAATATGGAATAGACAAGAGCTACTCCTTGCTCAACGAAATGGACTCAACACCGCATATTAAACGCCTAAGAATGTACCTGACTAGTAAGTATCCTAAAACCTATGGATTGCTATGTCTCCAAAAGAGAATCAAGCATGTGTACAGGGGCATAAACGCAGCAGTGATAGGATTGGAGAGGTTCGGTGAGCCAATGAAGACCCTTTGAAGTCATATTGCATGGTACCCATTACACGGGTCTCAACTCTCCAGGTTTAAGGTATTCTTCCTTCAGCTAAAACATGCATGTGGAACCCAAGTATGATCAACCATGTGAACGGGAGACGTGTTCAAATATGTCTCAGTTTTCCTCCCCTGGTACTCGGGTGCAACATTCCAGACGCTTTACTAACACTCTCCCCACTTGGAGAGTCAGTCCCTTTAACCTCCTGTTTGGCCCAGTTTGCAATTTCTGCGGAAGATGAACAGGAATAGCGAGAACCAATGAGAGACTAGCTGGAGGTGTCTGGACGGGCAAATTTAACTCTCATTTCCCACCAGGAAGAGGAAATAACCAAAGGCTCAGCGTGCCGTACTGGAACCAGATTAGGGCCTGAAGCCATCCTGCGGTGTTGCGGCCAGGTCACAAGAAAGCGAGTTGAAGAAAGGAGCTCAGGGGCACTGTAATTCACAAACCTGCAGAGTTATAAATGACAGCTATCGTCCAAAAATAGACTGAAGTAAGGCTGCCAAGAGGACTTGAAAGCGGGGCAGAATTGCAGGAAACCGATTTCAGGAGGTAGACTGGAATTGCATTGAAAGCATAGGAAAAGAGGCAGAACGTCCACAATGATGCACTTGGCCAAAAAGGGCGTATGCGTTTTTTCCTGAATATATTCAGGAAAAAACGCATACGCCCTTTTTGGCCAACCAAGCAAGCTTGCAAAGGAAATCTGCACTACAATGAAGTCTCACTTCCCCCCGGTCAAAAGGGCCATCTGAAAAAAGTGTAAAATCCAGAAAGGCAGGACAGGCCATGGAGAACTGGGAGCCTTGTTATGCTGATGGGCGGGATGTAAATTGCCAACAACCACTCGGGAGAAGTGTATGGTGTTTCCTGAAACATCTAAAAAACAAAGCAACAGAACCTAGGGCACTTCCACTTATGGTCCTATAGATTAGGGAAATTAAAATCAAAAAGACACAGCCACCCCAAAGTTTGGAACGGCTCTGTTTACAAGAACCTCGTTTACAGTACAAGTTCAACATCGCAGAAAGTGAAAAATGGATAAAGAAGTTGTGGTATTTACTTACAAAGCAATATCACTCAGCAATGAAATCTGTGTCATCACGCCCTTAGCAGCACAATGAGTGGATTCAGGTATGATGATTCTAACTGAAATAAGTCACACAGAAAAAGAAACATCATAAGATATCAGTAATACACGGAATGTAAACTTGACTACACAGGAACTGAATTACAGAACAGAACAGGGTCTCAAATTTAGAAAACCAACTTATGCTTGCTTAAGGGTAAAGGTGAGTTGGGGTGCTGCATAAAACCAGAGATTGAAATGAGCACAGATAAAGTTAATTAAGTCAAGTATGGAATAGACAAGAGCTACTCCTTGCTCAACGAAATGGACTCAACACTGCATATTAAACGCCTAAGAATGTACCTGACTAGTAAGTATCTTAAAACCTATGGATTGCTATGTCTCCGAAAGAGAATCAAGCATGTGTACAGGGGCATAAACGCAGCAGTGATAGGATTGGAGAGGTTCGGTGAGCAAATGAAGACCCTTTGAAGTCATATTGCATGGTGCCCATTCCACGGGTCTCAACTCTCCAGGTTTAAGGTATTCTTCCTTCAGCTAAAACATGCATGTGGAAATCAAGTATGATCAACCATGTGAACGGGAGACGTGTTCAAATATGTCTCAGTTTTCCTCCCCTGGTACTCGGGTGCAACATTCCAGACGCTTTACTAACACTCTCCCCACTTGGAGAGTCAGCGCCTTTAACCTCCTGTTTGGCCCAGTTTCCAATTTCTGCGGAAGATGAACAGGAATAGCGAGAACCAATGAGAGGCTAGCTGGAGGTGTCTGGACGGGCAAATTTAACTCTCATTTCCCACCAGGAAGAGGAAATAAACAAAGGCTCAGCGTGCCGTACCGGAACCAGATTAGGGCCTGAAACCATCCTGCGGTGTTGCGGCCAGCTCAAAAGAAAGCGAGTTGAAGAAAGGAGCTCAGGGGCACTGTAATTCACAAACCTGCAGAGTTATAAATGACAGCTATCGTCCAAAAATAGACTGAAGTAAGGCTGCCAAGAGGACTTGAAAGCGGGACAGAATTGCAGGAAACCGATTTCAGGAGGTAGACTGGAATTGCACTGAAAGCATAGGAAAAGAGGCAGAACGTCCACAATGATGCACTTGGCCAAAAAGGGCGTATGCGATTTTTCCTGAATATATTCAGGAAAAAATGCATACGCCCTTTTTGGCCAACCAAGCAAGCTTGCAAAGGAAATCTGCACTACAATGAAGTCTCACTTCCCCCCGGTCAAAAGGGCCATCTGAAAAAAGTGTAAAATCCAGAAAGGCAGGACAGGTCATGGAGAACTGGGAGCCTTGTTATGCTGATGGGCGGGATGTAAATTGCCAACAACCACTCGGGAGAAGTGTATGGTGTTTCCTAAAACATCTAAAAAACAAAGCAACAGAACCTAGGGCACTTCCACTTATGGTCCTATAGCTTAGGGAAATTAAAATCAAAAAGACACAGCCACCCCAAAGTTTGGAACGGCTCTGTTTACAAGAACCTCGTTTACAGTACAAGTTCAACATCGCAGAAAGTGAAAAATGGATAAAGAAGTTGTGGTATTTACTTACAAAGCAATATCACTCAGCAATGAAATCTGTGTCATCAGGCCCTTAGCAGCACAATGAGTGGATTCAGGTATGATGATTCTAACTGAAGTAAGTCACACAGAAAAAGAAACATCATAAGATATCAGTAATACACGGAATGTAAACTTGGCTACACAGGAACTGAATTACAGAACAGAACAGGGTCTCAAATTTAGAAAACCAACTATGCTTGCTTAAGGGTAAAGGTGAGTTGGGGTGCTGCATAAAACCAGAGATTGAAATGAGCACAGATAAAGTTCCTTAAGTCAAATATGGAATAGACAAGAGCTACTCCTTGCTCAACGAAATGGACTCAACACCGCATATTAAACGCCTAAGAATATACCTGACTAGTAAGTATCGTAAAACCTATGGATTGCTATGTCTCCAAAAGAGAATCAAGCATGTGTACAGGGGCATAAACGCAGCAGTGATAGGATTGGAGAGGTTCGGTGAGCAAATGAAGACCCTTTGAAGTCATATTGCATGGTACCCATTCCACGGGTCTCAACTCTCCAGGTTTAAGGTATTCTTCCTTCAGCTAAAACATGCATGTGGAACCCAAGTATGATCAACCATGTGAACGGGAGACGTGTTCAAATATGTCTCAGTTTTCCTCCCCTGGTACTCGGGTGCAACATTCCAGACGCTTTACTAACACTCTCCCCACTTGGAGAGTCAGGGCCTTTAACCTCCTGTTTGGCCCAGTTTGCAATTTCTGCGGAAGATGAACAGGAATAGCGAGAACCAATGAGAGGCTAGCTGGAGGTGTCTGGACGGGCAAATTTAACTCTCATTTCCCACCAGGAAGAGGAAATAACCAAAGGCTCAGCGTGCCGTACCGGAACCAGATTAGGGCCTGAAGCCATCCTGCGGTGTTGCGGCCAGCTCAAAAGAAAGCGAGTTGAAGAAAGGAGCTCAGGGGCACTGTAATTCACAAACCTGCAGAGTTATAAATGACAGCTATCGTCCAAAAATAGACTGAAGTAAGGCTGCCAAGAGGACTTGAAAGCGGGGCAGAATTGCAGGAAACCGATTTCAGGAGGTAGACTGGAATTGCATTGAAAGCATAGGAAAAGAGGCAGAACGTCCACAATGATGCACTTGGCCAAAAAGGGCGTATGTGTTTTTTCCTGAATATATTCAGGAAAAAACGCATACGCCCTTTTTGGCCAACCAAGCAAGCTTGCAAAGGAAATCTGCACTACAATGAAGTCTCACATCCCCCCGGTCAAAAGGGCCATCTGAAAAAAGTGTAAAATCCAGAAAGGCAGGACAGGCCATGGAGAACTGGGAGCCTTGTTATGCTGATGGGCGGGATGTAAATTGCCAACAACCACTCGGGAGAAGTGTATGGTGTTTCCTGAAACATCTAAAAAACAAAGCAACAGAACCTAGGGCACTTCCACTTATGGTCCTATAGCTTAGGGAAATTAAAATCAAAAAGACACAGCCACCCCAAAGTTTGGAACGGCTCTGTTTACAAGAACCTCGTTTACAGTACAAGTTCAACATCGCAGAAAGTGAAAAATGGATAAAGAAGTTGTGGTATTTACTTACAAAGCAATATCACTCAGCAATGAAATCTGTGTCATCAGGCCCTTAGCAGCACAATGAGTGGATTCAGGTATGATGATTCTAACTGAAATAAGTCACACAGAAAAAGAAACATCATAAGATATCAGTAATACACGGAATGTAAACTTGACTACACAGGAACTGAATTACAGAACAGAACAGGGTCTCAAATTTAGAAAACCAACTTATGCTTGCTTAAGGGTAAAGGTGAGTTGGGGTGCTGCATAAAACCAGAGATTGAAATGAGCACAGATAAAGTTCCTTAAGTCAAGTATGGAATAGACAAGAGCTACTCCTTGCTCAACGAAATGGACTCAACACCGCATATTAAACGCCTAAGAATATACCTGACTAGTAAGTATCGTAAAACCTATGGATTGCTATGTCTCCAAAAGAGAATCAAGCATGTGTACAGGGGCATAAACGCAGCAGTGATAGGATTGGAGAGGTTCGGTGAGCAAATGAAGACCCTTTGAAGTCATATTGCATGGTACCCATTCCACGGGTCTCAACTCTCCAGGTTTAAGGTATTCTTCCTTCAGCTAAAACATGCATGTGGAACCCAAGTATGATCAACCATGTGATCGGGAGAAGTGTTCAAATATGTCTCAGTTTTCCTCCCCTGGTACTCGGGTGCAACATTCCAGACGCTTTACTAACACTCTCCCCACTTGGAGAGTCAGCGCCTTTAACCTCCTGTTTGGCCCAGTTTGCAATTTCTGCGGAAGATGAACAGGAATAGCGAGAACCAATGAGAGGCTAGCTGGAGGTGTCTGGACGGGCAAATTTAACTCTCATTTCCCACCAGGAAGAGGAAATAACCAAAGGCTCAGCGTGCCGTACCGGAACCAGATTAGGGCCTGAAGCCATCCTGCGGTGTTGCGGCCAGCTCAAAAGAAAGCGAGTTGAAGAAAGGAGCTCAGGGGCACTGTAATTCACAAACCTGCAGAGTTATAAATGACAGCTATCGTCCAAAAATAGACTGAAGTAAGGCTGCCAAGAGGACTTGAAAGCGGGGCAGAATTGCAGGAAACCGATTTCAGGAGGTAGACTGGAATTGCATTGAAAGCATAGGAAAAGAGGCAGAACGTCCACAATGATGCACTTGGCCAAAAAGGGCGTATGCGTTTTTTCCTGAATATATTCAGGAAAAAACGCATACGCCCTTTTTGGCCAACCAAGCAAGCTTGCAAAGGAAATCTGCACTACAATGAAGTCTCACTTCCCCCCGGTCAAAAGGGCCATCTGAAAAAAGTGTAAAATCCAGAAAGGCAGGACAGGCCATGGAGAACTGGGAGCCTTGTTATGCTGATGGGCGGGATGTAAATTGCCAACAACCACTCGGGAGAAGTGTATGGTGTTTCCTGAAACATCTAAAAAACAAAGCAACAGAACCTAGGGCACTTCCACTTATGGTCCTATAGCTTAGGGAAATTAAAATCAAAAAGACACAGCCACCCCAAAGTTTGGAACGGCTCTGTTTACAAGAACCTCGTTTACAGTACAAGTTCAACATCGCAGAAAGTGAAAAATGGATAAAGAAGTTGTGGTATTTACTTACAAAGCAATATCACTCAGCAATGAAATCTGTGTCATCACGCCCTTAGCAGCACAATGAGTGGATTCAGGTATGATGATTCTAACTGAAATAAGTCACACAGAAAAAGAAACATCATAAGATATCAGTAATACACGGAATGTAAACTTGACTACACAGGAACTGAATTACAGAACAGAACAGGGTCTCAAATTTAGAAAACCAACTTATGCTTGCTTAAGGGTAAAGGTGAGTTGGGGTGCTGCATAAAACCAGAGATTGAAATGAGCACAGATAAAGTTTCCTTAAGTCAAGTATGGAATAGACAAGAGCTACTCCTTGCTGAACGAAATGGACTCAACACTGCATATTAAACGCCTAAGAATGTACCTGACTAGTAAGTATCTTAAAACCTATGGATTGCTATGTCTCCGAAAGAGAATCAAGCATGTGTACAGGGGCATAAACGCAGCAGTGATAGGATTGGAGAGGTTCGGTGAGCAAATGAAGACCCTTTGAAGTCATATTGCATGGTACCCATTACACGGGTCTCAACTCTCCAGGTTTAAGGTATTCTTCCTTCAGCTAAAACATGCATGTGGAAGCCAAGTATGATCAACCATGTGAACGGGAGATGTGTTCAAATATGTCTCAGTTTTCCTCCCCTGGTACTCGGGTGCAACATTCCAGACGCTTTACTAACACTCTCCCCACTTGGAGAGTCAGCGCCTTTAACCTCCTGTTTGGCCCAGTTTGCAATTTCTGCGGAAGATGAACAGGAATAGCGAGAACCAATGAGAGGCTAGCTGGAGGTGTCTGGACGGGCAAATTTAACTCTCATTTCCCACCAGGAAAAGGAATTAACCAAAGGCTCAGCATGCCGGGCCGGAACTAGATTAGGGCCTGAAGCCATCCTGCGGTGTTGCGGCCAGGTCACAAGAAAGCGAGTTGAAGAAAGGAGCTCAGGGGCACTGTAATTCACAAACCTGCAGAGTTATAAATGACAGCTATCGTCCAAAAATAGACTGAAGTAAGGCTGCCAAGAGGACTTGAAAGCGGGGCAGAATTGCAGGAAACCGATTTCAGGAGGTAGACTGGAATTGCATTGAAAGCATAGGAAAAGAGGCAGAACGTCCACAATGATGCACTTGGCCAAAAAGGGCGTATGCGTTTTTTCCTGAATATATTCAGGAAAAAACGCATACGCCCTTTTTGGCAAACCAAGCAAGCTTGCAAAGGAAATCTGCACTAAAGTGAAGTCTCACTTCTCCCCGTCCAAAAGGGCCATCTGAAAAAAGTGTAAAATCCAGAAAGGCAACAGGCCATTGAGAACTGGGAGCCTTGTTATGCTGATGGGCGGGATGTAAATTGCCAACAGACACTTGGGAGAAGTGTATGGTGTTTCCTGAAACATCTAAAAAACAAAGCAACAGAGCCTAGGGCACTTCCACTTATGGTCCTATAGCTTAGGGAAATTAAAATCAAAAAGACACAGCCACCCCAAAGTTTGGAACGGCTCTGTTTACAAGAACCTCGTTTACAGTACAAGTTCAACATCGCAGAAAGTGAAAAATGGATAAAGAAGTTGTGGTATTTACTTACAAAGCAATATCACTCAGCAATGAAATCTGTGTCATCAGGCCCTTAGCAGCACAATGAGTGGATTCAGGTATGATGATTCTAACTGAAATAAGTCACACAGAAAAAGAAACATCATAAGATATCAGTAATACACGGAATGTAAACTTGGCTACACAGGAACTGAATTACAGAACAGAATAGGGTCTCAAATTTAGAAAACCAACTTATTCTTGCTTAAGGGTAAAGGTGAGTTGGGGTGCTGCATAAAACCAGAGATTGAAATGAGCACAGATAAAGTTCCTTAAGCCAAATATGGAATAGACAAGAGCTACTCCTTGCTCAACGAAATGGACTCAACACCCCATATTAAACGCCTAAGAATGTACCTGACTAGTAAGTATCTTAAAACCTATGGATTGCTATGTCTCCGAAAGAGAATCAAGCATGTGTACAGGGGCATAAACGCAGCAGTGATAGGATTGGAGAGGTTCGGTGAGCAAATGAAGACCCTTTGAAGTCATATTGCATGGTACCCATTCCACGGGTTTCAAATACCCAGGTTTAAGGTATTCTTCCTTCAGCTAAAACATGCATGTGGAACCCAGAGTATGATCAACCATGTGATCGGGAGACGTGTTCAAATATGTCTCAGTTTTCCTCCCCTGGTACTCGGGTGCAACATTCCAGACGCTTTACTAACACTCTCCCCACTTGGAGAGTCAGTCCCTTTAAACTCCTGTTTGGCCCAGTGTGCAATTTCTGCGGAAGATGAACAGGAATAGCGAGAACCAATGAGAGGCTAGCTGGAGGTGTCTGGACGGGCAAATTTAACTCTCATTTCCCACCAGAAAGAGGAATTAACCAAAGGCTCAGCATGCCGGCCCGGAACCAGATTAGGGCCTGAAGCCATCCTGCGGTGTTGCGGCCAGCTCAAAAGAAAGCGAGTTGAAGAAAGGAGCTCAGGGGCACTGTAATTCACAAACCTGCAGAGTTATAAATGACAGCTATCGTCCAAAAATAGACTGAAGTAAGGCTGCCAAGAGGACTTGAAAGCGGGGCAGAATTGCAGGAAACCGATTTCAGGAGGTAGACTGGAATTGCATTGAAAGCATAGGAAAAGAGGCAGAACGTCCACAATGATGCACTTGGCCAAAAAGGGCGTATGCGATTTTTCCTGAATATATTCAGGAAAAAACGCATACGCCCTTTTTGGCCAACCAAGCAAGCTTGCAAAGGAAATCTGCACTACAATGAAGTCTCACTTCCCCCCGGTCAAAAGGGCCATCTGAAAAAAGTGTAAAATCGAGAAAGGCAACAGGCCATTGAGAACTGGGAGCCTTGTTATGCTGATGGGCGGGATGTAAATTGCCAACAGACACTTGGGAGAAGTGTATGGTGTTTCCTGAAACATCTAAAAAACAAAGCAACAGAGCCTAGGGCACTTCCACTTATGGTCCTATAGCTTAGGGAAATTAAAATCAAAAAGACACAGCCACCCCAAAGTTTGGGACGCCTCTGTTTACAAGAACCTCGTTTACAGTACTAGTTCAACATCGCAGAAAGTGAAAAATGGATAAAGAAGTTGTGGTATTCACTTACAAAGCAATATCACTCAGCAATGAAATCTATGTCATCAGGCCCTTAGCAGCACAATGAGTGGATTCAGGTATGATGATTCTAACTGAAATAAGTCACACAGAAAAAGAAACATCATAAGATATCAGTAATACACGGAATGGAAACTTGGCTACACAGGAACTGAATTACAGAACAGAACAGGGTCTCAAATTTAGAAAAACAACTTATGCTTGCTTAAGGGTAAAGGTGAGTTGGGGTGCTGCATAAAACCAGAGATTGAAATGAGCACAGATAAAGTTCCTTAAGTCAAATATGGAATAGACAAGAGCTACTCCTTGCTCAACGAAATGGACTCAACACCGCATATTAAACGCCTAAGAATGTACCTGACTAGTAAGTATCGTAAAACCTATGGATTGCTATGTCTCCGAAAGAGAATCAAGCATGTGTACAGGGGCATAAACGCCGCAGTGATAAGATTGGAGAGGTGCGGTGAGCAAATGAAAACCCTTTGAAGTCATATTGCATGGTACCCGTTCCACGGGTTTCAACTACCCAGGTTTAAGGTATTCTTCCTTCAGCTAAAACATGCATGTGGAACCTAGAGTATGATCAACCATGTGATCGGGAGACGTGTTCAAATATGTCTCAGTTTTCCTCCCCTGGTACTCGGGTGCAACATTCCAGACGCTTTACTAACACTCTCCCCACTTGGAGAGTCAGTCCCTTTAACCTCCTGTTTGGCCCAGTTTGCAATTTCTGCGGAAGATGAACAGGAATAGCGAGAACCAATGAGAGGCTAGCTGGAGGTGTCTGGAGGGGCAAATTTAACTCTCATTTCCCAACAGGAAGAGGAAGTAACCAAAGGCTCAGCATGCCCGGCCGGAACCTGATTAGGGCCTGAAGCCATCCTGCGGTGTTGCGGCCAGGTCACAAGAAAGCGAGTTGAAGAAAGGAGCTCAGGGGCATTGTAATTCACAAACCTGCAGAGTTATAAATGACAGCTATCGTCCAAAAATAGACTGAAGTAAGGCTGCCAAGAGGACTTGAAAGCGGGGCAGAATTGCAGGAAACCGATTTCAGGAGGTAGACTGGAATTGCATTGAAAGCATAGGAAAAGAGGCAGAACGTCCACAATGATGCACTTGGCCAAAAAGGGCGTATGCGTTTTTTCCTGAATATATTCAGGAAAAAACGCATACGCCCTTTTTGGCCAACCAAGCAAGCTTGCAAAGGAAATCTGCACTACAATGAAGTCTCACTTCCCCCCGGTCAAAAGGGCCATCTGAAAAAAGTGTAAAATCCAGAAAGGCAGGACAGGCCATGGAGAACTGGGAGCCTTGTTATGCTGATGGGCGGGATGTAAATTGCCAACAACCACTCGGGAGAAGTGTATGGTGTTTCCTGAAACATCTAAAAAACAAAGCAACAGAACCTAGGGCACTTCCACTTATGGTCCTATAGCTTAGGGAAATGAAAATCAAAAAGAAACAGCCACCCCAAAGTTTGGAATGGCTCTGTTTACAAGAACCTCGTTTACACTACAAGTTCAACATCGCAGAAAGTGAAAAATGGATAAAGAAGTTGTGGTATTTACTTACAAAGCAATATCACTCAGCAATGAAATCTGTGTCATCAGGCCCTTAGCAGCACAATGAGTGGATCAGGTATGATGATTCTAACTGAAGTAAGTCACACAGAAAAAGAAACATCATAAGATATCAGTAATACACGGAATGTAAACTTGGCTACACAGGAACTGAATTACAGAACAGAACAGGGTCTCAAATTTAGAAAACCAACTTATGCTTGCTTAAGGGTAAAGGTGAGTTGGGGTGCTGCATAAAACCAGAGATTGAAATGAGCACAGATAAAGTTCCTTAAGTCAAATATGGAATAGACAAGAGCTACTCCTTGCTCAACGAAATGGACTCAACACCGCATATTAAACGCCTAAGAATGTACCTGACTAGTAAGTATCGTAAAACCTATGGATTGCTATGTCTCTGAAAGTGAATCAAGCATGTGTACAGGGGCATAAACGCAGCAGTGATAGGATTGGAGAGGTGCGGTGACCAAATGAAGACCCTTTGAAGTCATATTGCATGGTACCCGTTCCACGGGTTTCAACTACCCAGGTTTAAGGTATTCTTCCTTCAGCTAAAACATGCATGTGGAACCTAGAGTATGATCAACCATGTGATCGGGAGACGTGTTCAAATATGTCTCAGTTTTCCTCCCCTGGTACTCGGGTGCAACATTCCAGACGCTTTACTAACACTCTCCCCACTTGGAGAGTCAGTCCCTTTAACCTCCTGTTTGGACCAGTTTGCAATTTCTGCGGAAGATGAACAGGAATAGCGAGAACCAATGAGAGGCTAGCTGGAGGTGTCTGGACGGGCAAATTTAACTCTCATTTCCCACCAGGAAGAGGAAGTAACCAAAGGCTCAGCATGCCGGGCCGGAACCTGATTAGGGCCTGAAGCCATCCTGCGGTGTTGCGGCCAGCTCACAAGAAAGCGAGTTGAAGAAAGGAGCTCAGGGGCACTGTAATTCACAAACCTGCAGAGTTATAAATGACAGCTATCGTCCAAAAATAGACTGAAGTAAGGCTGCCAAGAGGACTTGAAAGCGGGGCAGAATTGCAGGAAACCGATTTCAGGAGGTAGACTGGAATTGCATTGAAAGCATAGGAAAAGAGGCAGAACGTCCACAATGATGCACTTGGCCAAAAAGGGCGTATGCGTTTTTTCCTGAATATATTCAGGAAAAAACGCATACGCCCTTTTTGGCCAACCAAGCAAGCTTGCAAAGGAAATCTGCCCTACAATGAAGTCTCACTTCCCCCCGGTCAAAAGGGCCATCTGAAAAAAGTGTAAAATCCAGAAAGGCAGGACAGGCCATGGAGAACTGGGAGCCTTGTTATGCTGATGGGCGGGATGTAAATTGCCAACAACCACTCGGAGAAGTGTATGGTGTTTCCTGAAACATCTAAAAAACAAAGCAACAGAACCTAGGGCACTTCCACTTATGGTCCTATAGCTTAGGGAAATTAAAATCAAAAAGACACAGCCACCCCAAAGTTTGGAACGGCTCTGTTTACAAGAACCTCGTTTACAGTACAAGTTCAACATCGCAGAAAGTGAAAAATGGATAAAGAAGTTGTGGTATTTACTTACAAAGCAATATCACTCAGCAATGAAATCTGTGTCATCAGGCCCTTAGCAGCACAATGAGTGGATTCAGGTATGATGATTCTAACTGAAATAAGTCACACAGAAAAAGAAACATCATAAGATATCAGTAATACACAGAATGTAAACTTGGCTACACAGGAACTGAATTACAGAACAGAACAGGGTCTCAAATTTAGAAAACCAACTTATGCTTGCTTAAGGGGAAAGGTGAGTTGGGGTGCTGCATAAAACCAGAGATTGAAATGAGCACAGATAAAGTTCCTTAGGCCAAATATGGAATAGACAAGAGCTACTCCTTGCTCAACGAAATGGACTCAACACCGCATATTAAACGCCTAAGAATGTACCTGACTAATAAGTATCTTAAAACCTATAGATTGCTATGTCTCCGAAAGAGAATCAAGCATGTGTACAGGGGCATAAACGCAGCAGTGATAGGGTTGGAGAGGTTCGGTGAGCAAATGAAGACCCTTTGAAGTCATATTGCATGGTACCCATTCCACGGGTTTCAACTACCCAGGTTTTAGGTATTCTTCCTTCAGCTAAAACATGCATGTGGAACCCAGAGTATGATCAACCATGTGATCGGGAGAAGTGTTCAAATATGTCTCAGTTTTCCTCCCCTGGTACTCGGGTGCAACATTCCAGACGCTTTACTAACACTCTCCCCACTTGGAGAGTCAGCGCCTTTAACCTCCTGTTTGGCCCAGTTTGCAATTTCTGCGGAAGATGAACAGGAATAGCGAGAACCAATGAGAGGCTAGCTGGAGGTGTCTGGACGGGCAAATTTAACTCTCATTTCCCACCAGGTGGAGGAAATAACCAAAGGCTCAGCGTGCCTTGCCAGAACCAGATTAGGGCCTGAAGCCATCCTGCGGTGTTGCGGCCAGGTCACAAGAAAGCGAGTTGAAGAAAGGAGCTCAGGGGCACTGTAATTCACAAACCTGCAGAGTTATAAATGACAGCTATCATCCAAAAATAGACTGAAGTAAGGCTGCCAAGAGGACTTGAAAGCGGGGCAGAATTGCAGGAAACCGATTTCAGGAGGTAGACTGGAATTGCATTGAAAGCATAGGAAAAGAGGCAGAACGTCCACAATGATGCACTTGGCCAAAAAGGGCGTATGCGTTTTTTCCTGAATATATTCAGGAAAAAACGCATACGCCCTTTTTGGCCAACCAAGCAAGCTTGCAAAGGAAATCTGCACTACAATGAAGTCTCACTTCCCCCCGGTCAAAAGGGCCATCTGAAAAAAGTGTAAAATCCAGAAAGGCAGGACAGGCCATGGAGAACTGGGAGCCTTGTTATGCTGATGGGCGGGATGTAAATTGCCAACAACCACTCGGGAGAAGTGTATGGTGTTTCCTGAAACATCTAAAAAACAAAGCAACAGAACCTAGGGCACTTCCACTTATGGTCCTATAGCTTAGGGAAATGAAAATCAAAAAGAAACAGCCACCCCAAAGTTTGGAATGGCTCTGTTTACAAGAACCTCGTTTACACTACAAGTTCAACATCGCAGAAAGTGAAAAATGGATAAAGAAGTTGTGGTATTTACTTACAAAGCAATATCACTCAGCAATGAAATCTGTGTCATCAGGCCCTTAGCAGCACAATGAGTGGATCAGGTATGATGATTCTAACTGAAGTAAGTCACACAGAAAAAGAAACATCATAAGATATCAGTAATACACGGAATGTAAACTTGGCTACACAGGAACTGAATTACAGAACAGAACAGGGTCTCAAATTTAGAAAACCAACTTATGCTTGCTTAAGGGTAAAGGTGAGTTGGGGTGCTGCATAAAACCAGAGATTGAAATGAGCACAGATAAAGTTCCTTAAGTCAAATATGGAATAGACAAGAGCTACTCCTTGCTCAACGAAATGGACTCAACACCGCATATTAAACGCCTAAGAATGTACCTGACTAGTAAGTATCGTAAAACCTATGGATTGCTATGTCTCCGAAAGAGAATCAAGCATGTGTACAGGGGCATAAACGCAGCAGTGATAGGATTGGAGAGGTGCGGTGAGCAAATGAAGACCCTTTGAAGTCATATTGCATGGTACCCGTTCCACGGGTTTCAACTACCCAGGTTTAAGGTATTCTTCCTTCAGCTAAAACATGCATGTGGAACCTAGAGTATGATCAACCATGTGATCGGGAGACGTGTTCAAATATGTCTCAGTTTTCGTACCCTGGTACTCGGGTGCAACATTCCAGACGCTTTACTAACACTCTCCCCACTTGGAGAGTCAGTCCCTTTAACCTCCTGTTTGGCCCAGTTTGCAATTTCTGCGGAAGATGAACAGGAATAGCGAGAACCAATGAGAGGCTAGCTGGAGGTGTCTGGACGGGCAAATTTAACTCTCATTTCCCACCAGGAAGAGGAAGTAACCAAAGGCTCAGCATGCCGGGCCGGAACCTGATTAGGGCCTGAAGCCATGCTGCGGTGTTGCGGCCAGGTCACAAGAAAGCGAGTTGAAGAAAGGAGCTCAGGGGCACTGTAATTCACAAACCTGCAGAGTTATAAATGACAGCTATCGTCCAAAAATAGACTGAAGTAAGGCTGCCAAGAGGACTTGAAAGCGGGGCAGAATTGCAGGAAACCGATTTCAGGAGGTAGACTGGAATTGCATTGAAAGCATAGGAAAAGAGGCAGAACGTCCACAATGATGCACTTGGCCAAAAAGGGCGTATGCGTTTTTTCCTGAATATATTCAGGAAAAAACGCATACGCCCTTTTTGGCCAACCAAGCAAGCTTGCAAAGGAAATCTGCACTACAATGAAGTCTCACTTCCCCCCGGTCAAAAGGGCCATCTGAAAAAAGTGTAAAATCCAGAAAGGCAGGACAGGCCATGGAGAACTGGGAGCCTTGTTATGCTGATGGGCGGGATGTAAATTGCCAACAGACACTCGGGAGAAGTGTATGGTGTTTCCTGAAACATCTAAAAACAAAGCAACAGAGCCTAGGGCACTGCCACTTATGGTCCTATAGCTTAGGGAAATTAAAATCAAAAAGACACAGCCACCCCAAAGTTTGGGACGCCTCTGTTTACAAGAACCTCGTTTACAGTACAAGTTCAACATCGCAGAAAGTGAAAAATGGATAAAGAAGTTGTGGTATTTACTTACAAAGCAATATCACTCAGCAATGAAATCTATGTCATCAGGCCCTTAGCATCACAATGAGTGGATTCAGGTATGATGATTCTAACTGAAATAAGTCACACAGAAAAAGAAACATCATAAGATATCAGTAATACACGGAATGTAAACTTGGCTACACAGGAACTGAATTACAGAACAGAACAGGGTCTCAAATTTAGAAAACCAACTTATGCTTGCTTAAGGGTAAAGGTGAGTTGGGGTGCTGCATAAAACCAGAGATTGAAATGAGCACAGATAAAGTTCCTTAAGTCAAATATGGAATAGACAAGAGCTACTCCTTGCTCAACGAAATGGACTCAACACCGCATATTAAACGCCTAAGAATGTACCTGACTAGTAAGTATCCTAAAACCTATGGATTGCTATGTCTCCAAAAGAGAATCAAGCATGTGTACAGGGGCATAAACGCAGCAGTGATAGGATTGGAGAGGTTCGGTGAGCCAATGAAGACCCTTTGAAGTCATATTGCATGGTACCCATTACACGGGTCTCAACTCTCCAGGTTTAAGGTATTCTTCCTTCAGCTAAAACATGCATGTGGAACCCAAGTATGATCAACCATGTGAACGGGAGACGTGTTCAAATATGTCTCAGTTTTCCTCCCCTGGTACTCGGGTGCAACATTCCAGACGCTTTACTAACACTCTCCCCACTTGGAGAGTCAGTCCCTTTAACCTCCTGTTTGGCCCAGTTTGCAATTTCTGCGGAAGATGAACAGGAATAGCGAGAACCAATGAGAGACTAGCTGGAGGTGTCTGGACGGGCAAATTTAACTCTCATTTCCCACCAGGAAGAGGAAATAACCAAAGGCTCAGCGTGCCGTACTGGAACCAGATTAGGGCCTGAAGCCATCCTGCGGTGTTGCGGCCAGGTCACAAGAAAGCGAGTTGAAGAAAGGAGCTCAGGGGCACTGTAATTCACAAACCTGCAGAGTTATAAATGACAGCTATCGTCCAAAAATAGACTGAAGTAAGGCTGCCAAGAGGACTTGAAAGCGGGGCAGAATTGCAGGAAACCGATTTCAGGAGGTAGACTGGAATTGCATTGAAAGCATAGGAAAAGAGGCAGAACGTCCACAATGATGCACTTGGCCAAAAAGGGCGTATGCGTTTTTTCCTGAATATATTCAGGAAAAAACGCATACGCCCTTTTTGGCCAACCAAGCAAGCTTGCAAAGGAAATCTGCACTACAATGAAGTCTCACTTCCCCCCGGTCAAAAGGGCCATCTGAAAAAAGTGTAAAATCCAGAAAGGCAGGACAGGCCATGGAGAACTGGGAGCCTTGTTATGCTGATGGGCGGGATGTAAATTGCCAACAACCACTCGGGAGAAGTGTATGGTGTTTCCTGAAACATCTAAAAAACAAAGCAACAGAACCTAGGGCACTTCCACTTATGGTCCTATAGATTAGGGAAATTAAAATCAAAAAGACACAGCCACCCCAAAGTTTGGAACGGCTCTGTTTACAAGAACCTCGTTTACAGTACAAGTTCAACATCGCAGAAAGTGAAAAATGGATAAAGAAGTTGTGGTATTTACTTACAAAGCAATATCACTCAGCAATGAAATCTGTGTCATCACGCCCTTAGCAGCACAATGAGTGGATTCAGGTATGATGATTCTAACTGAAATAAGTCACACAGAAAAAGAAACATCATAAGATATCAGTAATACACGGAATGTAAACTTGACTACACAGGAACTGAATTACAGAACAGAACAGGGTCTCAAATTTAGAAAACCAACTTATGCTTGCTTAAGGGTAAAGGTGAGTTGGGGTGCTGCATAAAACCAGAGATTGAAATGAGCACAGATAAAGTTAATTAAGTCAAGTATGGAATAGACAAGAGCTACTCCTTGCTCAACGAAATGGACTCAACACTGCATATTAAACGCCTAAGAATGTACCTGACTAGTAAGTATCTTAAAACCTATGGATTGCTATGTCTCCGAAAGAGAATCAAGCATGTGTACAGGGGCATAAACGCAGCAGTGATAGGATTGGAGAGGTTCGGTGAGCAAATGAAGACCCTTTGAAGTCATATTGCATGGTACCCATTCCACGGGTCTCAACTCTCCAGGTTTAAGGTATTCTTCCTTCAGCTAAAACATGCATGTGGAAATCAAGTATGATCAACCATGTGAACGGGAGACGTGTTCAAATATGTCTCAGTTTTCCTCCCCTGGTACTCGGGTGCAACATTCCAGACGCTTTACTAACACTCTCCCCACTTGGAGAGTCAGCGCCTTTAACCTCCTGTTTGGCCCAGTTTCCAATTTCTGCGGAAGATGAACAGGAATAGCGAGAACCAATGAGAGGCTAGCTGGAGGTGTCTGGACGGGCAAATTTAACTCTCATTTCCCACCAGGAAGAGGAAATAAACAACGGCTCAGCGTGCCGTACCGGAACCAGATTAGGGCCTGAAACCATCCTGCGGTGTTGCGGCCAGCTCAAAAGAAAGCGAGTTGAAGAAAGGAGCTCAGGGGCACTGTAATTCACAAACCTGCAGAGTTATAAATGACAGCTATCGTCCAAAAATAGACTGAAGTAAGGCTGCCAAGAGGACTTGAAAGCGGGACAGAATTGCAGGAAACCGATTTCAGGAGGTAGACTGGAATTGCATTGAAAGCATAGGAAAAGAGGCAGAACGTCCACAATGATGCACTTGGCCAAAAAGGGCGTATGCGATTTTTCCTGAATATATTCAGGAAAAAATGCATACGCCCTTTTTGGCCAACCAAGCAAGCTTGCAAAGGAAATCTGCACTACAATGAAGTCTCACTTCCCCCCGGTCAAAAGGGCCATCTGAAAAAAGTGTAAAATCCAGAAAGGCAGGACAGGTCATGGAGAACTGGGAGCCTTGTTATGCTGATGGGCGGGATGTAAATTGCCAACAACCACTCGGGAGAAGTGTATGGTGTTTCCTGAAACATCTAAAAAACAAAGCAACAGAACCTAGGGCACTTCCACTTATGGTCCTATAGCTTAGGGAAATTAAAATCAAAAAGACACAGCCACCCCAAAGTTTGGAACGGCTCTGTTTACAAGAACCTCGTTTACAGTACAAGTTCAACATCGCAGAAAGTGAAAAATGGATAAAGAAGTTGTGGTATTTACTTACAAAGCAATATCACTCAGCAATGAAATCTGTGTCATCAGGCCCTTAGCAGCACAATGAGTGGATTCAGGTATGATGATTCTAACTGAAGTAAGTCACACAGAAAAAGAAACATCATAAGATATCAGTAATACACGGAATGTAAACTTGGCTACACAGGAACTGAATTACAGAACAGAACAGGGTCTCAAATTTAGAAAACCAACTATGCTTGCTTAAGGGTAAAGGTGAGTTGGGGTGCTGCATAAAACCAGAGATTGAAATGAGCACAGATAAAGTTCCTTAAGTCAAATATGGAATAGACAAGAGCTACTCCTTGCTCAACGAAATGGACTCAACACCGCATATTAAACGCCTAAGAATATACCTGACTAGTAAGTATCGTAAAACCTATGGATTGCTATGTCTCCAAAAGAGAATCAAGCATGTGTACAGGGGCATAAACGCAGCAGTGATAGGATTGGAGAGGTTCGGTGAGCAAATGAAGACCCTTTGAAGTCATATTGCATGGTACCCATTCCACGGGTCTCAACTCTCCAGGTTTAAGGTATTCTTCCTTCAGCTAAAACATGCATGTGGAACCCAAGTATGATCAACCATGTGAACGGGAGACGTGTTCAAATATGTCTCAGTTTTCCTCCCCTGGTACTCGGGTGCAACATTCCAGACGCTTTACTAACACTCTCCCCACTTGGAGAGTCAGGGCCTTTAACCTCCTGTTTGGCCCAGTTTGCAATTTCTGCGGAAGATGAACAGGAATAGCGAGAACCAATGAGAGGCTAGCTGGAGGTGTCTGGACGGGCAAATTTAACTCTCATTTCCCACCAGGAAGAGGAAATAACCAAAGGCTCAGCGTGCCGTACCGGAACCAGATTAGGGCCTGAAGCCATCCTGCGGTGTTGCGGCCAGCTCAAAAGAAAGCGAGTTGAAGAAAGGAGCTCAGGGGCACTGTAATTCACAAACCTGCAGAGTTATAAATGACAGCTATCGTCCAAAAATAGACTGAAGTAAGGCTGCCAAGAGGACTTGAAAGCGGGGCAGAATTGCAGGAAACCGATTTCAGGAGGTAGACTGGAATTGCATTGAAAGCATAGGAAAAGAGGCAGAACGTCCACAATGATGCACTTGGCCAAAAAGGGCGTATGTGTTTTTTCCTGAATATATTCAGGAAAAAACGCATACGCCCTTTTTGGCCAACCAAGCAAGCTTGCAAAGGAAATCTGCACTACAATGAAGTCTCACATCCCCCCGGTCAAAAGGGCCATCTGAAAAAAGTGTAAAATCCAGAAAGGCAGGACAGGCCATGGAGAACTGGGAGCCTTGTTATGCTGATGGGCGGGATGTAAATTGCCAACAACCACTCGGGAGAAGTGTATGGTGTTTCCTGAAACATCTAAAAAACAAAGCAACAGAACCTAGGGCACTTCCACTTATGGTCCTATAGCTTAGGGAAATTAAAATCAAAAAGACACAGCCACCCCAAAGTTTGGAACGGCTCTGTTTACAAGAACCTCGTTTACAGTACAAGTTCAACATCGCAGAAAGTGAAAAATGGATAAAGAAGTTGTGGTATTTACTTACAAAGCAATATCACTCAGCAATGAAATCTGTGTCATCAGGCCCTTAGCAGCACAATGAGTGGATTCAGGTATGATGATTCTAACTGAAATAAGTCACACAGAAAAAGAAACATCATAAGATATCAGTAATACACGGAATGTAAACTTGACTACACAGGAACTGAATTACAGAACAGAACAGGGTCTCAAATTTAGAAAACCAACTTATGCTTGCTTAAGGGTAAAGGTGAGTTGGGGTGCTGCATAAAACCAGAGATTGAAATGAGCACAGATAAAGTTCCTTAAGTCAAGTATGGAATAGACAAGAGCTACTCCTTGCTCAACGAAATGGACTCAACACCGCATATTAAACGCCTAAGAATATACCTGACTAGTAAGTATCGTAAAACCTATGGATTGCTATGTCTCCAAAAGAGAATCAAGCATGTGTACAGGGGCATAAACGCAGCAGTGATAGGATTGGAGAGGTTCGGTGAGCAAATGAAGACCCTTTGAAGTCATATTGCATGGTACCCATTCCACGGGTCTCAACTCTCCAGGTTTAAGGTATTCTTCCTTCAGCTAAAACATGCATGTGGAACCCAAGTATGATCAACCATGTGATCGGGAGAAGTGTTCAAATATGTCTCAGTTTTCCTCCCCTGGTACTCGGGTGCAACATTCCAGACGCTTTACTAACACTCTCCCCACTTGGAGAGTCAGCGCCTTTAACCTCCTGTTTGGCCCAGTTTGCAATTTCTGCGGAAGATGAACAGGAATAGCGAGAACCAATGAGAGGCTAGCTGGAGGTGTCTGGACGGGCAAATTTAACTCTCATTTCCCACCAGGAAGAGGAAATAACCAAAGGCTCAGCGTGCCGTACCGGAACCAGATTAGGGCCTGAAGCCATCCTGCGGTGTTGCGGCCAGCTCAAAAGAAAGCGAGTTGAAGAAAGGAGCTCAGGGGCACTGTAATTCACAAACCTGCAGAGTTATAAATGACAGCTATCGTCCAAAAATAGACTGAAGTAAGGCTGCCAAGAGGACTTGAAAGCGGGGCAGAATTGCAGGAAACCGATTTCAGGAGGTAGACTGGAATTGCATTGAAAGCATAGGAAAAGAGGCAGAACGTCCACAATGATGCACTTGGCCAAAAAGGGCGTATGCGTTTTTTCCTGAATATATTCAGGAAAAAACGCATACGCCCTTTTTGGCCAACCAAGCAAGCTTGCAAAGGAAATCTGCACTACAATGAAGTCTCACTTCCCCCCGGTCAAAAGGGCCATCTGAAAAAAGTGTAAAATCCAGAAAGGCAGGACAGGCCATGGAGAACTGGGAGCCTTGTTATGCTGATGGGCGGGATGTAAATTGCCAACAACCACTCGGGAGAAGTGTATGGTGTTTCCTGAAACATCTAAAAAACAAAGCAACAGAACCTAGGGCACTTCCACTTATGGTCCTATAGCTTAGGGAAATTAAAATCAAAAAGACACAGCCACCCCAAAGTTTGGAACGGCTCTGTTTACAAGAACCTCGTTTACAGTACAAGTTCAACATCGCAGAAAGTGAAAAATGGATAAAGAAGTTGTGGTATTTACTTACAAAGCAATATCACTCAGCAATGAAATCTGTGTCATCACGCCCTTAGCAGCACAATGAGTGGATTCAGGTATGATGATTCTAACTGAAATAAGTCACACAGAAAAAGAAACATCATAAGATATCAGTAATACACGGAATGTAAACTTGACTACACAGGAACTGAATTACAGAACAGAACAGGGTCTCAAATTTAGAAAACCAACTTATGCTTGCTTAAGGGTAAAGGTGAGTTGGGGTGCTGCATAAAACCAGAGATTGAAATGAGCACAGATAAAGTTTCCTTAAGTCAAGTATGGAATAGACAAGAGCTACTCCTTGCTGAACGAAATGGACTCAACACTGCATATTAAACGCCTAAGAATGTACCTGACTAGTAAGTATCTTAAAACCTATGGATTGCTATGTCTCCGAAAGAGAATCAAGCATGTGTACAGGGGCATAAACGCAGCAGTGATAGGATTGGAGAGGTTCGGTGAGCAAATGAAGACCCTTTGAAGTCATATTGCATGGTACCCATTACACGGGTCTCAACTCTCCAGGTTTAAGGTATTCTTCCTTCAGCTAAAACATGCATGTGGAAGCCAAGTATGATCAACCATGTGAACGGGAGATGTGTTCAAATATGTCTCAGTTTTCCTCCCCTGGTACTCGGGTGCAACATTCCAGACGCTTTACTAACACTCTCCCCACTTGGAGAGTCAGCGCCTTTAACCTCCTGTTTGGCCCAGTTTGCAATTTCTGCGGAAGATGAACAGGAATAGCGAGAACCAATGAGAGGCTAGCTGGAGGTGTCTGGACGGGCAAATTTAACTCTCATTTCCCACCAGGAAAAGGAATTAACCAAAGGCTCAGCATGCCGGGCCGGAACTAGATTAGGGCCTGAAGCCATCCTGCGGTGTTGCGGCCAGGTCACAAGAAAGCGAGTTGAAGAAAGGAGCTCAGGGGCACTGTAATTCACAAACCTGCAGAGTTATAAATGACAGCTATCGTCCAAAAATAGACTGAAGTAAGGCTGCCAAGAGGACTTGAAAGCGGGGCAGAATTGCAGGAAACCGATTTCAGGAGGTAGACTGGAATTGCATTGAAAGCATAGGAAAAGAGGCAGAACGTCCACAATGATGCACTTGGCCAAAAAGGGCGTATGCGTTTTTTCCTGAATATATTCAGGAAAAAACGCATACGCCCTTTTTGGCAAACCAAGCAAGCTTGCAAAGGAAATCTGCACTAAAGTGAAGTCTCACTTCTCCCCGTCCAAAAGGGCCATCTGAAAAAAGTGTAAAATCCAGAAAGGCAACAGGCCATTGAGAACTGGGAGCCTTGTTATGCTGATGGGCGGGATGTAAATTGCCAACAGACACTTGGGAGAAGTGTATGGTGTTTCCTGAAACATCTAAAAAACAAAGCAACAGAGCCTAGGGCACTTCCACTTATGGTCCTATAGCTTAGGGAAATTAAAATCAAAAAGACACAGCCACCCCAAAGTTTGGAACGGCTCTGTTTACAAGAACCTCGTTTACAGTACAAGTTCAACATCGCAGAAAGTGAAAAATGGATAAAGAAGTTGTGGTATTTACTTACAAAGCAATATCACTCAGCAATGAAATCTGTGTCATCAGGCCCTTAGCAGCACAATGAGTGGATTCAGGTATGATGATTCTAACTGAAATAAGTCACACAGAGAAAGAAACATCATAAGATATCAGTAATACACGGAATGTAAACTTGGCTACACAGGAACTGAATTACAGAACAGAACAGGGTCTCAAATTTAGAAAACCAACTTATTCTTGCTTAAGGGTAAAGGTGAGTTGGGGTGCTGCATAAAACCAGAGATTGAAATGAGCACAGATAAAGTTCCTTAAGCCAAATATGGAATAGACAAGAGCTACTCCTTGCTCAACGAAATGGACTCAACACCCCATATTAAACGCCTAAGAATGTACCTGACTAGTAAGTATCTTAAAACCTATGGATTGCTATGTCTCCGAAAGAGAATCAAGCATGTGTACAGGGGCATAAACGCAGCAGTGATAGGATTGGAGAGGTTCGGTGAGCAAATGAAGACCCTTTGAAGTCATATTGCATGGTACCCATTCCACGGGTTTCAAATACCCAGGTTTAAGGTATTCTTCCTTCAGCTAAAACATGCATGTGGAACCTAGAGTATGATCAACCATGTGATCGGGAGACGTGTTCAAATATGTCTCAGTTTTCCTCCCCTGGTACTCGGGTGCAACATTCCAGACGCTTTACTAACACTCTCCCCACTTGGAGAGTCAGTCCCTTTAAACTCCTGTTTGGCCCAGTGTGCAATTTCTGCGGAAGATGAACAGGAATAGCGAGAACCAATGAGAGGCTAGCTGGAGGTGTCTGGACGGGCAAATTTAACTCTCATTTCCCACCAGAAAGAGGAATTAACCAAAGGCTCAGCATGCCGGCCCGGAACCAGATTAGGGCCTGAAGCCATCCTGCGGTGTTGCGGCCAGCTCAAAAGAAAGCGAGTTGAAGAAAGGAGCTCAGGGGCACTGTAATTCACAAACCTGCAGAGTTATAAATGACAGCTATCGTCCAAAAATAGACTGAAGTAAGGCTGCCAAGAGGACTTGAAAGCGGGGCAGAATTGCAGGAAACCGATTTCAGGAGGTAGACTGGAATTGCATTGAAAGCATAGGAAAAGAGGCAGAACGTCCACAATGATGCACTTGGCCAAAAAGGGCGTATGCGATTTTTCCTGAATATATTCAGGAAAAAACGCATACGCCCTTTTTGGCCAACCAAGCAAGCTTGCAAAGGAAATCTGCACTACAATGAAGTCTCACTTCCCCCCGGTCAAAAGGGCCATCTGAAAAAAGTGTAAAATCCAGAAAGGCAACAGGCCATTGAGAACTGGGAGCCTTGTTATGCTGATGGGCGGGATGTAAATTGCCAACAGACACTTGGGAGAAGTGTATGGTGTTTCCTGAAACATCTAAAAAACAAAGCAACAGAGCCTAGGGCACTTCCACTTATGGTCCTATAGCTTAGGGAAATTAAAATCAAAAAGACACAGCCACCCCAAAGTTTGGGACGCCTCTGTTTACAAGAACCTCGTTTACAGTACTAGTTCAACATCGCAGAAAGTGAAAAATGGATAAAGAAGTTGTGGTATTCACTTACAAAGCAATATCACTCAGCAATGAAATCTATGTCATCAGGCCCTTAGCAGCACAATGAGTGGATTCAGGTATGATGATTCTAACTGAAATAAGTCACACAGAAAAAGAAACATCATAAGATATCAGTAATACACGGAATGTAAACTTGGCTACACAGGAACTGAATTACAGAACAGAACAGGGTCTCAAATTTAGAAAAACAACTTATGCTTGCTTAAGGGTAAAGGTGAGTTGGGGTGCTGCATAAAACCAGAGATTGAAATGAGCACAGATAAAGTTCCTTAAGTCAAATATGGAATAGACAAGAGCTACTCCTTGCTCAACGAAATGGACTCAACACCGCATATTAAACGCCTAAGAATGTACCTGACTAGTAAGTATCGTAAAACCTATGGATTGCTATGTCTCCGAAAGAGAATCAAGCATGTGTACAGGGGCATAAACGCAGCAGTGATAAGATTGGAGAGGTGCGGTGAGCAAATGAAAACCCTTTGAAGTCATATTGCATGGTACCCGTTCCACGGGTTTCAACTACCCAGGTTTAAGGTATTCTTCCTTCAGCTAAAACATGCATGTGGAACCTAGAGTATGATCAACCATGTGATCGGGAGACGTGTTCAAATATGTCTCAGTTTTCCTCCCCTGGTACTCGGGTGCAACATTCCAGACGCTTTACTAACACTCTCCCCACTTGGAGAGTCAGTCCCTTTAACCTCCTGTTTGGCCCAGTTTGCAATTTCTGCGGAAGATGAACAGGAATAGCGAGAACCAATGAGAGGCTAGCTGGAGGTGTCTGGAGGGGCAAATTTAACTCTCATTTCCCAACAGGAAGAGGAAGTAACCAAAGGCTCAGCATGCCCGGCCGGAACCTGATTAGGGCCTGAAGCCATCCTGCGGTGTTGCGGCCAGGTCACAAGAAAGCGAGTTGAAGAAAGGAGCTCAGGGCCATTGTAATTCACAAACCTGCAGAGTTATAAATGACAGCTATCGTCCAAAAATAGACTGAAGTAAGGCTGCCAAGAGGACTTGAAAGCGGGGCAGAATTGCAGGAAACCGATTTCAGGAGGTAGACTGGAATTGCATTGAAAGCATAGGAAAAGAGGCAGAACGTCCACAATGATGCACTTGGCCAAAAAGGGCGTATGCGTTTTTTCCTGAATATATTCAGGAAAAAACGCATACGCCCTTTTTGGCCAACCAAGCAAGCTTGCAAAGGAAATCTGCACTACAATGAAGTCTCACTTCCCCCCGGTCAAAAGGGCCATCTGAAAAAAGTGTAAAATCCAGAAAGGCAGGACAGGCCATGGAGAACTGGGAGCCTTGTTATGCTGATGGGCGGGATGTAAATTGCCAACAACCACTCGGGAGAAGTGTATGGTGTTTCCTGAAACATCTAAAAAACAAAGCAACAGAACCTAGGGCACTTCCACTTATGGTCCTATAGCTTAGGGAAATGAAAATCAAAAAGAAACAGCCACCCCAAAGTTTGGAATGGCTCTGTTTACAAGAACCTCGTTTACACTACAAGTTCAACATCGCAGAAAGTGAAAAATGGATAAAGAAGTTGTGGTATTTACTTACAAAGCAATATCACTCAGCAATGAAATCTGTGTCATCAGGCCCTTAGCAGCACAATGAGTGGATCAGGTATGATGATTCTAACTGAAGTAAGTCACACAGAAAAAGAAACATCATAAGATATCAGTAATACACGGAATGTAAACTTGGCTACACAGGAACTGAATTACAGAACAGAACAGGGTCTCAAATTTAGAAAACCAACTTATGCTTGCTTAAGGGTAAAGGTGAGTTGGGGTGCTGCATAAAACCAGAGATTGAAATGAGCACAGATAAAGTTCCTTAAGTCAAATATGGAATAGACAAGAGCTACTCCTTGCTCAACGAAATGGACTCAACACCGCATATTAAACGCCTAAGAATGTACCTGACTAGTAAGTATCGTAAAACCTATGGATTGCTATGTCTCTGAAAGTGAATCAAGCATGTGTACAGGGGCATAAACGCAGCAGTGATAGGATTGGAGAGGTGCGGTGACCAAATGAAGACCCTTTGAAGTCATATTGCATGGTACCCGTTCCACGGGTTTCAACTACCCAGGTTTAAGGTATTCTTCCTTCAGCTAAAACATGCATGTGGAACCTAGAGTATGATCAACCATGTGATCGGGAGACGTGTTCAAATATGTCTCAGTTTTCCTCCCCTGGTACTCGGGTGCAACATTCCAGACGCTTTACTAACACTCTCCCCACTTGGAGAGTCAGTCCCTTTAACCTCCTGTTTGGACCAGTTTGCAATTTCTGCGGAAGATGAACAGGAATAGCGAGAACCAATGAGAGGCTAGCTGGAGGTGTCTGGACGGGCAAATTTAACTCTCATTTCCCACCAGGAAGAGGAAGTAACCAAAGGCTCAGCATGCCGGGCCGGAACCTGATTAGGGCCTGAAGCCATCCTGCGGTGTTGCGGCCAGCTCACAAGAAAGCGAGTTGAAGAAAGGAGCTCAGGGGCACTGTAATTCACAAACCTGCAGAGTTATAAATGACAGCTATCGTCCAAAAATAGACTGAAGTAAGGCTGCCAAGAGGACTTGAAAGCGGGGCAGAATTGCAGGAAACCGATTTCAGGAGGTAGACTGGAATTGCATTGAAAGCATAGGAAAAGAGGCAGAACGTCCACAATGATGCACTTGGCCAAAAAGGGCGTATGCGTTTTTTCCTGAATATATTCAGGAAAAAACGCATACGCCCTTTTTGGCCAACCAAGCAAGCTTGCAAAGGAAATCTGCCCTACAATGAAGTCTCACTTCCCCCCGGTCAAAAGGGCCATCTGAAAAAAGTGTAAAATCCAGAAAGGCAGGACAGGCCATGGAGAACTGGGAGCCTTGTTATGCTGATGGGCGGGATGTAAATTGCCAACAACCACTCGGAGAAGTGTATGGTGTTTCCTGAAACATCTAAAAAACAAAGCAACAGAACCTAGGGCACTTCCACTTATGGTCCTATAGCTTAGGGAAATTAAAATCAAAAAGACACAGCCACCCCAAAGTTTGGAACGGCTCTGTTTACAAGAACCTCGTTTACAGTACAAGTTCAACATCGCAGAAAGTGAAAAATGGATAAAGAAGTTGTGGTATTTACTTACAAAGCAATATCACTCAGCAATGAAATCTGTGTCATCAGGCCCTTAGCAGCACAATGAGTGGATTCAGGTATGATGATTCTAACTGAAATAAGTCACACAGAAAAAGAAACATCATAAGATATCAGTAATACACAGAATGTAAACTTGGCTACACAGGAACTGAATTACAGAACAGAACAGGGTCTCAAATTTAGAAAACCAACTTATGCTTGCTTAAGGGGAAAGGTGAGTTGGGGTGCTGCATAAAACCAGAGATTGAAATGAGCACAGATAAAGTTCCTTAGGCCAAATATGGAATAGACAAGAGCTACTCCTTGCTCAACGAAATGGACTCAACACCGCATATTAAACGCCTAAGAATGTACCTGACTAATAAGTATCTTAAAACCTATAGATTGCTATGTCTCCGAAAGAGAATCAAGCATGTGTACAGGGGCATAAACGCAGCAGTGATAGGGTTGGAGAGGTTCGGTGAGCAAATGAAGACCCTTTGAAGTCATATTGCATGGTACCCATTCCACGGGTTTCAACTACCCAGGTTTTAGGTATTCTTCCTTCAGCTAAAACATGCATGTGGAACCCAGAGTATGATCAACCATGTGATCGGGAGAAGTGTTCAAATATGTCTCAGTTTTCCTCCCCTGGTACTCGGGTGCAACATTCCAGACGCTTTACTAACACTCTCCCCACTTGGAGAGTCAGCGCCTTTAACCTCCTGTTTGGCCCAGTTTGCAATTTCTGCGGAAGATGAACAGGAATAGCGAGAACCAATGAGAGGCTAGCTGGAGGTGTCTGGACGGGCAAATTTAACTCTCATTTCCCACCAGGTGGAGGAAATAACCAAAGGCTCAGCGTGCCTTGCCAGAACCAGATTAGGGCCTGAAGCCATCCTGCGGTGTTGCGGCCAGGTCACAAGAAAGCGAGTTGAAGAAAGGAGCTCAGGGGCACTGTAATT
This sequence comes from Delphinus delphis, assembly GCF_949987515.2. Lineage (NCBI taxonomy): Eukaryota > Metazoa > Chordata > Mammalia > Artiodactyla > Delphinidae > Delphinus > Delphinus delphis. The sequence continues at coordinate 83,415 of NW_027192903.1, read as the reverse complement.
CACAAACCTGCAGAGTTATAAATGACAGCTATCATCCAAAAATAGACTGAAGTAAGGCTGCCAAGAGGACTTGAAAGCGGGGCAGAATTGCAGGAAACCGATTTCAGGAGGTAGACTGGAATTGCATTGAAAGCATAGGAAAAGAGGCAGAACGTCCACAATGATGCACTTGGCCAAAAAGGGCGTATGCGTTTTTTCCTGAATATATTCAGGAAAAAACGCATACGCCCTTTTTGGCCAACCAAGCAAGCTTGCAAAGGAAATCTGCACTACAATGAAGTCTCACTTCCCCCCGGTCAAAAGGGCCATCTGAAAAAAGTGTAAAATCCAGAAAGGCAGGACAGGCCATGGAGAACTGGGAGCCTTGTTATGCTGATGGGCGGGATGTAAATTGCCAACAACCACTCGGGAGAAGTGTATGGTGTTTCCTGAAACATCTAAAAAACAAAGCAACAGAACCTAGGGCACTTCCACTTATGGTCCTATAGCTTAGGGAAATGAAAATCAAAAAGAAACAGCCACCCCAAAGTTTGGAATGGCTCTGTTTACAAGAACCTCGTTTACACTACAAGTTCAACATCGCAGAAAGTGAAAAATGGATAAAGAAGTTGTGGTATTTACTTACAAAGCAATATCACTCAGCAATGAAATCTGTGTCATCAGGCCCTTAGCAGCACAATGAGTGGATCAGGTATGATGATTCTAACTGAAGTAAGTCACACAGAAAAAGAAACATCATAAGATATCAGTAATACACGGAATGTAAACTTGGCTACACAGGAACTGAATTACAGAACAGAACAGGGTCTCAAATTTAGAAAACCAACTTATGCTTGCTTAAGGGTAAAGGTGAGTTGGGGTGCTGCATAAAACCAGAGATTGAAATGAGCACAGATAAAGTTCCTTAAGTCAAATATGGAATAGACAAGAGCTACTCCTTGCTCAACGAAATGGACTCAACACCGCATATTAAACGCCTAAGAATGTACCTGACTAGTAAGTATCGTAAAACCTATGGATTGCTATGTCTCCGAAAGAGAATCAAGCATGTGTACAGGGGCATAAACGCAGCAGTGATAGGATTGGAGAGGTGCGGTGAGCAAATGAAGACCCTTTGAAGTCATATTGCATGGTACCCGTTCCACGGGTTTCAACTACCCAGGTTTAAGGTATTCTTCCTTCAGCTAAAACATGCATGTGGAACCTAGAGTATGATCAACCATGTGATCGGGAGACGTGTTCAAATATGTCTCAGTTTTCGTACCCTGGTACTCGGGTGCAACATTCCAGACGCTTTACTAACACTCTCCCCACTTGGAGAGTCAGTCCCTTTAACCTCCTGTTTGGCCCAGTTTGCAATTTCTGCGGAAGATGAACAGGAATAGCGAGAACCAATGAGAGGCTAGCTGGAGGTGTCTGGACGGGCAAATTTAACTCTCATTTCCCACCAGGAAGAGGAAGTAACCAAAGGCTCAGCATGCCGGGCCGGAACCTGATTAGGGCCTGAAGCCATGCTGCGGTGTTGCGGCCAGGTCACAAGAAAGCGAGTTGAAGAAAGGAGCTCAGGGGCACTGTAATTCACAAACCTGCAGAGTTATAAATGACAGCTATCGTCCAAAAATAGACTGAAGTAAGGCTGCCAAGAGGACTTGAAAGCGGGGCAGAATTGCAGGAAACCGATTTCAGGAGGCAGACTGGAATTGCATTGAAAGCATAGGAAAAGAGGCAGAACGTCCACAATGATGCACTTGGCCAAAAAGGGCGTATGCGTTTTTTCCTGAATATATTCAGGAAAAAACGCATACGCCCTTTTTGGCCAACCAAGCAAGCTTGCAAAGGAAATCTGCACTACAATGAAGTCTCACTTCCCCCCGGTCAAAAGGGCCATCTGAAAAAAGTGTAAAATCCAGAAAGGCAGGACAGGCCATGGAGAACTGGGAGCCTTGTTATGCTGATGGGCGGGATGTAAATTGCCAACAACCACTCGGGAGAAGTGTATGGTGTTTCCTGAAACATCTAAAAAACAAAGCAACAGAACCTAGGGCACTTCCACTTATGGTCCTATAGCTTAGGGAAATTAAAATCAAAAAGACACAGCCACCCCAAAGTTTGGAACGGCTCTGTTTACAAGAACCTCGTTTACAGTACAAGTTCAACATCGCAGAAAGTGAAAAATGGATAAAGAAGTTGTGGTATTTACTTACAAAGCAATATCACTCAGCAATGAAATCTGTGTCATCAGGCCCTTAGCAGCACAATGAGTGGATTCAGGTATGATGATTCTAACTGAAATAAGTCACACAGAAAAAGAAACATCATAAGATATCAGTAATACACAGAATGTAAACTTGGCTACACAGGAACTGAATTACAGAACAGAACAGGGTCTCAAATTTAGAAAACCAACTTATGCTTGCTTAAGGGGAAAGGTGAGTTGGGGTGCTGCGTAAAACCAGAGATTGAAATGAGCACAGATAAAGTTCCTTAGGCCAAATATGGAATAGACAAGAGCTACTCCTTGCTCAACGAAATGGACTCAACACCGCATATTAAACGCCTAAGAATGTACCTGACTAATAAGTATCTTAAAACCTATAGATTGCTATGTCTCCGAAAGAGAATCAAGCATGTGTACAGGGGCATAAACGCAGCAGTGATAGGGTTGGAGAGGTTCGGTGAGCAAATGAAGACCCTTTGAAGTCATATTGCATGGTACCCATTCCACGGGTTTCAACTACCCAGGTTTTAGGTATTCTTCCTTCAGCTAAAACATGCATGTGGAACCCAGAGTATGATCAACCATGTGATCGGGAGAAGTGTTCAAATATGTCTCAGTTTTCCTCCCCTGGTACTCGGGTGCAACATTCCAGACGCTTTACTAACACTCTCCCCACTTGGAGAGTCAGCGCCTTTAACCTCCTGTTTGGCCCAGTTTGCAATTTCTGCGGAAGATGAACAGGAATAGCGAGAACCAATGAGAGGCTAGCTGGAGGTGTCTGGACGGGCAAATTTAACTCTCATTTCCCACCAGGTGGAGGAAATAACCAAAGGCTCAGCGTGCCTTGCCAGAACCAGATTAGGGCCTGAAGCCATCCTGCGGTGTTGCGGCCAGGTCACAAGAAAGCGAGTTGAAGAAAGGAGCTCAGGGGCACTGTAATTCACAAACCTGCAGAGTTATAAATGACAGCTATCATCCAAAAATAGACTGAAGTAAGGCTGCCAAGAGAACTTGAAAGCGGGGCAGAATTGCAGGAAACCGATTTCAGGAGGTAGACTGAAATTGCATTGAAAGCATAGGAAAAGAGGCAGAACGTCCACAATGATGCACTTGGCCAAAAAGGGCGTATGCGTTTTTTCCTGAATATATTCAGGAAAAAACGCATACGCCCTTTTTGGCCAACCAAGCAAGCTTGCAAAGGAAATCTGCACTACAATGAAGTCTCACTTCCCCCCGGTCAAAAGGGCCATCTGAAAAAAGTGTAAAATCCAGAAAGGCAGGACAGGCCATGGAGAACTGGGAGCCTTGTTATGCTGATGGGCGGGATGTAAATTGCCAACAACCACTCGGGAGAAGTGTATGGTGTTTCCTGAAACATCTAAAAAACAAAGCAACAGAACCTAGGGCACTTCCACTTATGGTCCTATAGCTTAGGGAAATTAAAATCAAAAAGACACAGCCACCCCAAAGTTTGGAACGGCTCTGTTTACAAGAACCTCGTTTACACTACAAGTTCAACATCGCAGAAAGTGAAAAATGGATAAAGAAGTTGTGGTATTTACTTACAAAGCAATATCACTCAGCAATGAAATCTGTGTCATCAGGCCCTTAGCAGCACAATGAGTGGATTCAGGTATGATGATTCTAACTGAAGTAAGTCACACAGAAAAAGAAACATCATAAGATATCAGTAATACATGGAATGTAAACTTGGCTACACAGGAACTGAATTACAGAACAGAACAGGGTCTCAAATTTAGAAAACCAACTTATTCTTGCTTAAGGGTAAAGGTGAGTGGGGGTGCTGTATAAAACCAGAGATTGAAATGAGCACAGATAAAGTTCCTTAAGCCAAATATGGAATAGACAAGAGCTACTCCTTGCTCAACGAAATGGACTCAACACCCCATATTAAACGCCTAAGAATGTACCTGACTAGTAAGTATCTTAAAACCTATGGATTGCTATGTCTCCGAAAGAGAATCAAGCATGTGTACAGGGGCATAAACGCAGCAGTGATAGGATTGGAGAGGTTCGGTGAGCAAATGAAGACCCTTTGAAGTCATATTGCATGGTACCCATTCCACGGGTTTCAACTACCCAGGTTTAAGGTATTCTTCCTTCAGCTAAAACATGCATGTGGAACCTAGAGTATGATCAACCATGTGATCAGGAGACGTGTTCAAATATGTCTCAGTTTTCCTCCCCTGGTACTCGGGTGCAACATTCCAGACGCTTTACTAACACTCTCCCCACTTGGAGAGTCAGTCCCTTTAACCTCCTGTTTGGCCCAGTTTGCAATTTCTGCGGAAGATGAACAGGAATAGCGAGAACCAATGAGAGGCTAGCTGGAGGTGTCTGGACGGGCAAATTTAACTCTCATTTCCCACCAGGAAGAGGAATTAACCAAAGGCTCAGCATGCCGGGCTGGAACCAGATTAGGGCCTGAAGCCATCCTGCGGTGTTGCGGCCAGGTCACAAGAAAGCGAGTTGAAGAAAGGAGCTCAGGGGCACTGTAATTCACAAGCCTGCAGACTTATAAATGACAGCTATCGTCCAAAAATAGACTGAAGTAAGGCTGCCAAGAGGACTTGAAAGCGGGGCAGAATTGCAGGAAACCGATTTCAGGAGGTAGACTGGAATTGCATTGAAAGCATAGGAAAAGAGGCAGAACGTCCACAATGATGCACTTGGCCAAAAAGGGCGTATGCGTTTTTTCCTGAATATATTCAGGAAAAAACGCATACGCCCTTTTTGGCCAACCAAGCAAGCTTGCAAAGGAAATCTGCACTACAATGAAGTCTCACTTCCCCCTGGTCAAAAGGGCCATCTGAAAAAAGTGTAAAATCCAGAAAGGCAGGACAGGCCATGGAGAACTGGGAGCCTTGTTATGCTGATGGGCGGGATGTAAATTGCCAACAGACACGTGGGAGAAGTGTATGGTGTTTCCTGAAACATCTAAAAAACAAAGCAACAGAGCCTAGGGCACTTCCACTTATGGTCCTATAGCTTAGGGAAATTAAAATCAAAAAGACACAGCCAACCCAAAGTTTGGAACGGCTCTGTTTACAAGAACCTCGTTTACAGTACAAGTTCAACATCGCAGAAAGTGAAAAATGGATAAAGAAGTTGTGGTATTTACTTACAAAGCAATATCACTCAGCAATGAAATCTATGTCATCAGGCCCTTAGCAGCACAATGAGTGGATTCAGGTATGATGATTCTAACTGAAATAAGTCACACAGAAAAAGAAACATCATAAGATATCACTAATACATGGAATGTAAACTTGGCTACACAGGAACTGAATTACAGAACAGAACAGGGTCTCAAATTTAGAAAAACAACTTATGTTTGCTTAAGGGTAAAGGTGAGTTGGGGTGCTGCATAAAACCAGAGATTGAAATGAGCACAGATAAAGTTCCTTAAGCCAAATATTGAATAGACAAGAGCTACTCCTTGCTCAACGAAATGGACTCAACACCGCATATTAAACGCCTAAGAATGTACCTGACTTGTAAGTATCTTAAAACCTATGGATTGCTATGTCTCCGAAAGAGAATCAAGCATGTGTACAGGGGCATAAACGCAGCAGTGATAGGATTGGAGAGGTTCGGTGAGCAAATGAAGACCCTTTGAAGTCATATTGCATGGTACCCATTCCACGGGTTTCAACTACCCAGGTTTAAGGTATTCTTCCTTCAGCTAAAACATGCATGTGGAACCTAGAGTATGATCAACCATGTGATCGGGAGACGTGTTCAAATATGTCTCAGTTTTCCTCCCCTGGTACTCGGGTGCAACATTCCAGACGCTTTACTAACACTCTCCCCACTTGGAGAGTCAGCGCCTTTAACCTCCTGTTTGGCCCAGTTTGCAATTTCTGCGGAAGATGAACAGGAATAGCGAGAACCAATGAGAGGCTAGCTGGAGGTGTCTGGACGGGCAAATTATTCCTGAATATATTCAGGAAAAAACGCATACGCCCTTTTTGGCCAACCAAGCAAGCTTGCAAAGGAAATCTGCACTACAATGAAGTCTCACTTCCCCCCGGTCAAAAGGGCCATCTGAAAAAAGTGTAAAATCCAGAAAGGCAGGACAGGCCAAGGACAACTGTGAGCCTTGTTATGCTGATGGGCGGGATGTAAATTGCCAACAGACACTCGGGAGAAGTGTATGGTGTTTCCTGAAACATCTAAAAAACAAAGCAACAGAGCCTAGGGCACTGCCACTTATGGTCCTATAGCTTAGGGAAATTAAAATCAAAAAGACACAGCCACCCCAAGTTTGGGACGCCTCTGTTTACAAGAACCTCGTTTACAGTACAAGTTCAACATCGCAGAAAGTGAAAAATGGATAAAGAAGTTGTGGTATTTACTTACAAAGCAATATCACTCAGCAATGAAATCTATGTCATCAGGCCCTTAGCATCACAATGAGTGGATTCAGGTATGTTGATTCTAACTGAAATAAGTCACACAGAAAAAGAAACATCATAAGATATCAGTAATACACGGAATGTAAACTTGGCTACACAGGAACTGAATTACAGAACAGAACAGGGTCTCAAATTTAGAAAAACAACTTATGCTTGCTTAAGGGGAAAGGTGAGTTGGGGTGCTGCATAAAACCAGAGATTGAAATGAGCACAGATAAAGTTCCTTAAGTCAAATATGGAATTGACAAGAGCTACTCCTTGCTCAACGAAATGGACTCAACACCGCATATTAAACGCCTAAGAATGTACCTGACTAGTAAGTATCTTAAAACCTATGGATTGCTATGTCTCCAAAAGAGAATCAAGCATGTGTACAGGGGCATAAACGCAGCAGTGATAGGATTGGAGAGGTTCGGTGAGCAAATGAAGACCCTTTGAAGTCATATTGCATGGTACCCATTCCACGGGTCTTAACTCTCCAGGTTTAAGGTTTTCTTCCTTCAGCTAAAACATGCATGTGGAACCCAAGTATGATCAACCATGTGAACGGGAGACGTGTTCAAATATGTCTCAGTTTTCCTCCCCTGGTACTCGGGTGCAACATTCCAGACGCTTTAGTAACACTCTCCCGACTTGGAGAGTCAGTCCCTTTAACCTCCTGTTTGGCCCAGTTTGCAATTTCTGCGGAAGATGAACAGGAATAGCGAGAACCAATGAGAGGCTAGCTGGAGGTGTCTGGACGGGCAAATTTAACTCTCATTTCCCACCAGGAAGAGGAATTAACCAAAGGCTCAGCATGCCGGGCCGGAACCAGATTAGGGCCTGAAGCCATCCTGCGGTGTTGCGGCCAGCTCACAAGAAAGCGAGTTGAAGAAAGGAGCTCAGGGGCACTGTAATTCACAAACCTGCAGAGTTATAAATGACAGCTATCGTCCAAAAATAGACTGAAGTAAGGCTGCCAAGAGGACTTGAAAGCGGGGCAGAATTGCAGGAAACCGATTTCAGGAGGTAGACTGGAATTGCATTGAAAGCATAGGAAAAGAGGCAGAACGTCCACAATGATGCACTTGGCCAAAAAGGGCGTATGCGTTTTCTCCTGAATATATTCAGGAAAAAACGCATACGCCCTTTTTGGCCAACCAAGCAAGCTTGCAAAGGAAATCTGCACTACAATGAAGTCTCACTTCCCCCCGGTCAAAAAGTGTAAACTCCAGAAAGGCAGGACAGGCCATGGAGAACTGGGAGCCTTGTTATGCTGATGGGCGGGATGTAAATTGCCAACAGACACTCGGGAGAAGTGTATGGTGTTTCCTGAAACATCTAAAAAACAAAGCAACAGAGCCTAGGGCACTTCCAGTTATGGTCCTATAGCTTAGGGAAATTAAAATCAAAAAGACACAGCCACCCCAAAGTTTGGAATGGCTCTGTTTACAAGAACCTCGTTTACAGTACAAGTTCAACATCGCAGAAAGTGAAAAATGGATAAAGAAGTTGTGGTATTCACTTACAAACAGTATCACTCAGCAATGAAATCTATGTCATCAGGCCCTTAGCAGCACAATGAGTGGATTCAGGTATGATGATTCTAACTGAAATAAGTCACACAGAAAAAGAAACATCATAAGATATCAGTAATACACGGAATGGAAACTTGGCTACACAGGAACTGAATTACAGAACAGAACAGGGTCTCAAATTTAGAAAACCAACTTATGCTTGCTTAAGGGTAAAGGTGAGTTGGGGTGCTGCATAAAACCAGAGATTGAAATGAGCACAGATAAAGTTCCTTAAGCCAAATATGGAATAGACAAGAGCTACTCCTTGCTCAACGAAATGGACTCAACACCGCATATTAAACGCCTAAGAATGTACCTGACTAGTAAGTATCTTAAAACCTATGGATTGCTATGTCTCTGAAAGAGAATCAAGCATGTGTACAGGGACATAAACGAAGCAGTGATAGGATTGGAGAGGTTCGGTGAGCAAATGAAGACCCTTTGAAGTCATATTGCATGGTACCCATTACACGGGTCTTAACTCTCCAGGTTTAAGGTATTCTTCCTTCAGCTAAAACATGCATGTGGAACCCAAGTATGATCAACCATGTGAACGGGAGACGTGTTCAAATATGTCTCAGTGTTCCTCCCCTGGTACTCGGGTGCAACATTCCAGACGCTTTACTAACACTCTCCCCACTTGGAGAGTCAGCGCCTTTAACCTCCTGTTTGGCCCAGTTTGCAATTTCTGCGGAAGATGAACAGGAATAGCGAGAACCAATGAGAGACTAGCTGGAGGTGTCTGGACGGGCAAATTTAACTCTCATTTCCCACCAGGAAGAGGAAATAACCAAAGGCTCAGCGTGCCGTGCCAGAACCAGATTAGGGCCTGAAGCCATCCTGCGGTGTTGCAGCCAGGTCACAAGAAAGCGAGTTGAAGAAAGGAGCTCAGGGGCACTGTAATTCACAAACCTGCAGAGTTATAAATGACAGCTATCATCCAAAAATAGACTGAAGTAAGGCTGCCAAGAGGACTTGAAAGCGGGGCAGAATTGCAGGAAACCGATTTCAGGAGGTAGACTGGAATTGCATTGAAAGCATAGGAAAAGAGGCAGAACGTCCACAATGATGCACTTGGACAAAAAGGGCGTATGCGTTTTTTCCTGAATATATTCAGGAAAAAACGCATACGCCCTTTTTGGCCAACCAAGCAAGCTTGCAAAGGAAATCTGCACTACAATGAAGTCTCACTTCCCCCCGGTCAAAAGGGCCATCTGAAAAAAGTGTAAAATCCAGAAAGGCAACAGGCCATGGAGAACTGGGAGCCTTGTTATGCTGAAGGGCGGGATGTAAATTGCCAACAAACATTCGGGAGAAGTGTATGGTGTTTCCTGAAACATCTAAAAAACAAAGCAACAGAGCCTAGGGCACTTCCACTTATGGTCCTATAGCTTAGGGAAATTAAAATCAAAAAGACACAGCCACCCCAAAGTTTGGGACGCCTCCGTTTACAAGAACCTCGTTTACCGTACAAGTTCAATATCACAGAAAGTGAAAAATGGATAAAGAAGTTGTGGTACTTACGTACAATGCAATATCACTCAGCAATGAAATCTATGTCATCAGGCCCGTAGCAGCATAATGAGTGGATTCAGGTACGATGATTCTAACTGAAATAAGTCACACAGAAAAAGAAACATCATAAGATATCACTAATACACAGAATGTAATCTTGGCTACACAGGAACTGAATTACAGAACAGAACAGGGTCTCAAATTTAGAAAACCAACTTATGCTTGCTTAAGGGGAAAGGTGAGTTGGGGTGCTGCATAAAACCAGAGATTGAAATGAGCACAGATAAAGTTCCTTAAGCCAAATATGGAATAGACAAGAGCTACTCCTTGCTCAACGAAATGGACTCAACACCCCATATTAAACGCCTAAGAATGTACCTGACTAGTAAGTATCTTAAAACCTATGGATTGCTATGTCTCCAAAAGAGAATCAAGCATGTGTACAGGGGCATAAACGCAGCAGTGATAGGATTGGAGAGGTTCGGTGAGCAAATGAAGACCCTTTGAAGTCATATTGCATGGTACCCATTACACGGGTTTCAACTACCCAGGATTAAGGTATTCTTCCTTCAGCTAAAACATGCATGTGGAACCTAGAGTATGATCAACCATGTGATCGGGAGACGTGTTCAAATATGTCTCAGTTTTCGTACCCTGGTACTCGGGTGCAATATTCCAGACGCTTTACTAACACTCTCCCGACTTGGAGAGTCAGTCCCTTTAACCTCCTGTTTGGCCCAGTTTGCAATTTCTGCGGAAGATGAACAGGAATAGCGAGAACCAATGAGAGACTAGCTGGAGGTGTCTGGACGGGCAAATTTAACTCTCATTTCCCACCAGGAAGAGGAATTAACCAAAGGCTCAGGGTGCCGTGCCGGAACCAGATTAGGGCCTGAAGCCATCCTGCGGTGTTGCGGCCAGCTCACAAGAAAGCGAGTTGAAGAAAGGAGCTCAGGGGCACTGTAATTCACAAACCTGCAGAGTTATAAATGACAGCTATCGTCCAAAAATAGACTGAAGTAAGGCTGCCAAGAGGACTTGAAAGCGGGGCAGAATTGCAGGAAACCGATTTCAGGAGGTAGACTGGAATTGCATTGAAAGCATAGGAAAAGAGGCAGAACGTCCACAATGATGCACTTGGCCAAAAAGGGCGTATGCGTTTTTTCCTGAATATATTCAGGAAAAAACGCATACGCCCTTTTTGGCCAACCAAGCAAGCTTGCAAAGGAAATCTGCACTATAATGAAGTCTCACTTCCCCCCGGTCAAAAGGGCCATCTGAAAAAAGTGTAAAATCCAGAAAGGCAGGACAGGCCATGGAGAACTGGGAGCCTTGTTATGCTGATGGGCGGGATGTAAATTGCCAACAACCACTCGGGAGAAGTGTATGGTGTTTCCTGAAACATCTAAAAAACAAAGCAACAGAGCCTAGGTCACTTCCACTTATGGTCCTATAGCTTAGGGAAATTAAAATCAAAAAGACACAGCCACCCCAAAGTTTGGAACGGCTCTGTTTACAAGAACCTCGTTTACAGTACAAGTTCAACATCGCAGAAAGTGAAAAATGGATAAAGAAGTTGTGGTATTCACTTACAAAGCAATATCACTCAGCAATGAAATCTGTGTCATCAGGCCCTTAGCAGCACAATGAGTGGATTCAGGTATGATGATTCTAACTGAAATAAGTCACACAGAAAAAGAAACATCATAAGATATCAGTAATACACGGAATGGAAACTTGGCTACACAGGAACTGAATTACAGAACAGAACAGGGTCTCAAATTTAGAAAACCAACTTATGCTTGCTTAAGGGTAAAGGTGAGTTGGGGTGCTGCATAAAACCAGAGATTGAAATGAGCACAGATAAAGTTCCTTAAGCCAAATATGGAATAGACAAGAGCTACTCCTTGCTCAACGAAATGGACTCAACACCGCATATTAAACGCCTAAGAATGTACCTGACTAGTAAGTATCTTAAAACCTATAGATTGCTATGTCTCCGAAAGAGAATCAAGCATGTGTACAGGGGCATAAACGCAGCAGTGATAGGATTGGAGAGGTTCGGTGAGCAAATGAAGACCCTTTGAAGTCATATTGCATGGTACCCATTCCACGGGTTTCAACTACACAGGTTTTAGGTAGTCTTCCTTCAGCTAAAACATGCATGTGGAACCCAAGTATGATCAACCATGTGATCGGGAGACGTGTCCAAATATGTCTCAGTTTTCCTCCCCTGGTACTCGGGTGCAACATTCCAGACGCTTTACTAACACTCTCCCCACTTGGAGAGTCAGTCCCTTTAACCTCCTGTTTGGCCCAGTTTGCAATTTCTGCGGAAGATGAACAGGAATAGCGAGAACCAATGAGAGGCTAGCTGGAGGTGTCTGGACGGGCAAATTTAACTCTCATTTCCCACCAGGAAGAGGAAATAACCAAAGGCTCAGCGTGCCGTGCCGGAACCAGATTAGGGCCTGAAGCCATCCTGCGGTGTTGCGGCCAGCTCACAAGAAAGCGAGTTGAAGAAAGGAGCTCAGGGGCACTGTAATTCACAAACCTGCAGAGTTATAAATGACAGCTATCGTCCAAAAATAGACTGAAGTAAGGCTGCCAAGAGGACTTGAAAGCGGGGCAGAATTGCAGGAAACCGATTTCAGGAGGTAGACTGGAATTGCATTGAAAGCATAGGAAAAGAGGCAGAACGTCCACAATGATGCACTTGGCCAAAAAGGGCGTATGCGTTTTTTCCTGAATATATTCAGGAAAAAACGCATACGCCCTTTTTGGCCAACCAAGCAAGCTTGCAAAGGAAATCTGCACTACAATGAAGTCTCACTTCCCCCCCCCCCCCCCGGTCAAAAGGGCCATCTGAAAAAATTGTAAAATCCAGAAAGGCAGGACAGGCCATGGAGAACTGGGAGCCTTGTTATGCTGATGGGCGGGATGTAAATTGCCAACAGACACTCAGGAGAAGTGTATGGTGTTTCCTGAAACATCTAAAAAACAAAGCAACAGAGCCTAGGGCACTTCCACTTATGGTCTTATAGCTTAGGGAAACTAAAATCAAAAAGACACAGCTACCCCAAAGTTTGGGACGCCTCTGTTTACAAGAACCTCGTTTACCGTACAAGTTCAATATCACAGAAAGTGAAAAATGGATAAAGAACTTGTGGTACTTACGTACAATGCAGTATCACTCAGCAATGAAATCTATGTCATCAGGCCGGTAGAAGCATAATGAGTGGATTCAGGTACGATGATTCTAACTGAAATAAGTCACACAGAAAAAGAAACATCATAAGATATCACTAATACACGGAATGTAAACTTGGCTACACAGGAACTGCATTCCAAAACAGAACAGGGTCTCAAATTTAGAAAACCAACTTATGCTTGCTTAAGGGGAAAGGTGAGTTGGGGTGCTGCATAAAACCAGAGATTGAAATGAGCACAGATAAAGTTCCTTAAGCCAAATATGGAATAGACAAGAGCTACTCCTTGCTCAACGAAATGGACTCAAAACCCCATATTAAACGCCTAAGAATGTACCTGACTAGTAAGTATCTTAAAACCTATGGATTGCTATGTCTCCAAAAGAGAATCAAGCGTGTGTACAGGGGCATAAACGCAGCAGTGATAGGATTGGAGAGGTTTGGTGAGCAAATGAAGACCCTTTGAAGTCATATTGCATGGTACCCATTACACGGGTCTCAGCTCTCCAGGTTTACGGTATTCTTCCTTCAGCTAAAACATGCATGTGGAACCCAGAGTATGATCAACCATGTGAACGGGAGACGTGTTCAAATATGTCTCAGTTTTCGTACCCTGGTACTCGGGAGCAACATTCCAGACGCTTTACTAACACTCTCCCGACTTGGAGAGTCAGTCCCTTTAACCTCCTGTTTGGCCCAGTTTGCAATTTCTGCGGAAGATGAACAGGAATAGCGAGAACCAATGAGAGGCTAGCTGGAGGTGTCTGGACGGGCAAATTTAACTCTCATTTCCCACCAGGAAGAGGAATTAACCAAAGGCTCAGCATGCCGGGCCGGAACCAGATTAGGGCCTGAAGCCATCCTGCGGTGTTGCGGCCAGGTCACAAGAAAGCGAGTTGAAGAAAGGATCTCAGGGGCACTGTAATTCACAAACCTGCAGAGTTATAAATGACAGCTATCGTCCAAAAATAGACTGAAGTAAGGCTGCCAAGAGGACTTGAAAGCGGGGCAGAATTGCAGGAAACCGATTTCAGGAGGTAGACTGGAATTGCATTGAAAGCATAGGAAAAGAGGCAGAACATCCACAATGATGCACTTGGCCAAAAAGGGCGTATGCGTTTTTTCCTGAATATATTCAGGAAAAAACGCATACGCCCTTTTTGGCCAACCAAGCAGGCTTGCAAAGGAAATCTGCACTACAATGAAGTCTCACTTCCCCCCGGTCAAAAGGGCCATCTGAAAAAAGTGTAAAATCCAGGAAGGCAACAGGCCATTGAGAACTGGGAGCCTTGTTATGCTGATGGGCGGGATGTAAATTGCCAACAGACACTCAGGAGAAGTGTATGGTGTTTCCTGAAACATCTAAAAAACAAAGCAACAGAACCTAGGGCACTTCCACTTATGGTCCTATAGCTTAGGGAAATTAAAATCAAAAAGACACAGCCACCCCAAAGTTTGGATCGGCTCTGTTTACAAGAACCTCGTTTACAGTACAAGTTCAACATCGCAGAAAGTGAAAAATGGATAAAGAAGTTGTGGTATTTACTTACAAAGCAATATCACTCAGCAATGAAATCTGTGTCATCAGGCCCTTAGCAGCACAATGAGTGGATTCAGGTATGATGATTCTAACTGAAATAAGTCACACAGAAAAAGAAACATCATAAAATATCAGTAATACACGGAATGTAAACTTGGCTACACAGGAACTGAATTACAGAACAGAACAGGGTCTCAAATTTAGAAAACCAACTTATGCTTGCTTAAGGGGAAAGGTGAGTTGGGGTGCTGCATAAAACCAGAGATTGAAATGAGCACAGATAAAGTTCCTTAAGCCAAATATGGAATAGACAAGAGCTACTCCTTGCTCAATGAAATGGACTCAACACCCCATATTAAACGCCTAAGAATGTACCTGACTAGTAAGTATCTTAAAACCTATGGATTGCTATGTCTCCGAAAGAGAATCAAGCATGTGTACAGGGGCATAAACGCAGCAGTGATAGGATTGGAGAGTTTCGGTGAGCATATGAAGTCCCTTTGAAGTCATATTGCATGGTACCCATTACACGGGTCTCAACTCTCCAGGTTTAAGGTATTCTTCCTTCAGCTAAAACATGCATGTGGAACCCAGAGTATGATCAACCATGTGAACGGGAGACGTATTCAAATATGTCTCAGTTTTCCTCCCCTGGTACTCGGGTGCAACATTCCAGACGCTTTACTAACACTCTCCCGACTTGGAGAGTCAGTCCCTTTAACCTCCTGTTTGGCCCAGTTTGCAATTTCTGTGGAAGATGAACAGGAATAGTGAGAACCAATGAGAGGCTAGCTGGAGGTGTCTGGACGGGCAAATTTAACTCTCATTTCCCACCAGGAAGAGGAATTAACCAAAGGCTCAGCATGCCGGGCCGGAACCAGATTAGGGCCTGAAGCCATCCTGCGGTGTTGCGGCCAGGTCACAAGAAAGCGAGTTGAAGAAAGGAGCTCAGGGGCACTGTAATTCACAAACCTGCAGAGTTATAAATGACAGCTATCGTCCAAAAATAGACTGAAGTAAGGCTGCCAAGAGGACTTGAAAGCGGGGCAGAATTGCAGGAAACCGATTTCAGGAGGTAGACTGGAATTGCATTGAAAGCATAGGAAAAGAGGCAGAACGTCCACAATGATGCACTTGGCCAAAAAGGGCGTATGCGTTTTTTCCTGAATATATTCAGGAAAAAACGCATACGCCCTTTTTGGCCAACCAAGCAGGCTTGCAAAGGAAATCTGCACTACAATGAAGTCTCACTTCCCCCCGGTCAAAAGGGCCATCTGAAAAAAGTGTAAAATCCAGAAAGGCAACAGGCCATTGAGAACTGGGAGCCTTGTTATGCTGATGGGCGGGATGTAAATTGCCAACAACCACTGGGGAGAAGTGTATGGTGTTTCCTGAAACATCTAAAAAACAAAGCAACAGAGCCTAGGGAACTTCCACTTATGGTCCTATAGCTTAGGGAAATTAAAATCAAAAAGACACAGCCACCCCAAAGTTTGGGACGCCTCCGTTTACAAGAACCTCGTTTACCGTACAAGTTCAATATCACAGAAAGTGAAAAATGGATAAAGAACTTGTGGTACTTACGTACAATGCAGTATCACTCAGCAATGATATCTATGTCATCAGGCCCGTAGGAGCATAATGAGTGGATTCAGGTACGATGATTCTAACTGAAATAAGTCACACAGAAAAAGAAACATCATAAGATATCACTAATACACGGAATGTAAACTTGGCTACACAGGAACTGCATTCCAAAACAGAACAGGGTCTCAAATTTAGAAAACCAACTTATGCTTGCTTAAGGGGAAAGGTGAGTTGGGGTGCTGCATAAAACCAGAGATTGAAATCAGTACAGATAAAGTTCCTTAAGCCAAATATGAAATAGACAAGAGCTACTCCTTGCTCAACGAAATGGACTCAACACCCCATATTAAACGCCTAAGAATGTACCTGACTAGTAAGTATCTTAAAACCTATGGATTGCTATGTCTCCAAAAGAGAATCAAGCGTGTGTACAGGGGTATAAACGCAGCAGTGATAGGATTGGAGAGGTTCGGTGAGCAAATGAAGACCCTTTGAAGTCATATTGCATGGTACCCATTACACGGGTCTCAACTCTCCAGGTTTAAGCTATTCTTCCTTCAGCTAAAACATGCATGTGGAACCCAGAGTATGATCAACCATGTGAACGGGAGACGTGTTCAAATATGTCTCAGTTTTCCTCCCCTGGTACTCGGGTGCAACATTCCAGACGCTTTACTAACACTCTCCCCACTTGGAGAGTCAGCGCCTTTAACCTCCTGTTTGGCCCAATTTGCAATTTCTGCGGAAGATGAACAGGAATAGCGAGAACCAATGAGAGGCTAGCTGGAGGTGTCTGGACGGGCAAATTTAACTCTCATTTCCCACCAGGAAGAGGAAATAACCAAAGGCTCAGCGTGCCGTACCGGAACCAGATTAGGGCCTGAAGCCATCATGCGGTGTTGCGGCCAGCTCAAAAGAAAGCGAGTTGAAGAAAGGAGCTCAGGGGCACTGTAATTCACAAACCTGCAGAGTTATAAATGACAGCTATCGTCCAAAAATAGACTGAAGTAAGGCTGCCAAGAGGACTTGAAAGCGGGGCAGAATTGCAGGAAACCGATTTCAGGAGGTAGACTGGAATTGCATTGAAAGCATAGGAAAAGAGGCAGAACGTCCACAATGATGCACTTGGCCAAAAAGGGCGTATGCGTTTTTTCCTGAATATATTCAGGAAAAAACGCATACGCCCTTTTTGGCCAACCAAGCAAGCTTGCAAAGGAAATCTGCACTACAATGAAGTCTCACTTCCCCCGGTCAAAAGGGCCATCTGAAAAAAGTGTAAAATCCAGAAAGGCAGGACAGGCCATGGAGAACTGGGAGCCTTGTTATGCTGAAGGGCGGGATGTAAATTGCCAATGAACACTCGGGAGAAGTGTATGGTGTTTCCTGAAACATCTAAACAACAAAGCAACAGAGCCTAGGGCACTTCCACTTATGGTCCTATAGCTTAGGGAATTTAAAATCAAAAAGACACAGCCACCCCAAAGTTTCGAACGGCTCTGTTTACAAGAATCTCGTTTACAGTACAAGTTCAACATCGCAGAAAGTGAAAAATGGATAAAAAAGTTGTGGTATTTACTTACAAAGCAATATCACTCAGCAATGAAATCTGTGTCATCAGGCCCTTAGCAGCACAATGAGTGGATTCAGGTATGATGATTCTAACTGAAATAAGTCACACAGAAAAAGAAACATCATAAGATATCAGTAATACACGGAATGTAAACTTGGCTACACAGGAACTGAATTACAGAACAGAACAGGGTCTCAAATTTAGAAAACCAACTTATGCTTGCTTAAGGGGAAAGGTGAGTTGGGGTGCTGCATAAAACCAGAGATTGAAATGAGCACAGATAAAGTTCCTTAAGCCAAATATGGAATAGACAAGAGCTACTTCTTGCTCAACGAAATGGACTCAACACCGCATATTAAACGCCTAAGAATGTACCTGACTAGTAAGTATCTTAAAACCTATGGATTGCTATGTCTCCGAAAGAGAATCAAGCATGTGTACAGGGGCATAAACGCAGCAGTGATAGGATTGGAGAGGTTCGGTGAGCAAATGAAGACCCTTTGAAGTCATATTGCATGGTACCCATTCCACGGGTTTCAAATACACAGGTTTAAGGTATTCTTCTTTCAGCTAAAACATGCATGTGGAACCCAAGTATGATCAACCATGTGAACGGGAGACGTGTTCAAATATGTCTCAGTTTTCCTCCCCTGGTACTCAGGTGCAACATTCCAGACGCTTTACTAACACTCTCCCGACTTGGAGAGTCAGTCCCTTTAACCTCCTGTTTGGCCCAGTTTGCAATTTCTGTGGAAGATGAACAGGAATAGCAACAACCAATGAGAGACTAGCTGGAGGTGTCTGGACGGGCAAATTTAACTCTCATTTCCCACCAGGAAGAGGAAATAACCAAAGGCTCAGCATGCCGTGCCGGAACCAGATTAGGGCCTGAAGCCATCCTGCGGTGTTGCGGCCAGGTCACAAGAAAGCGAGTTGAAGAAAGGATCTCAGGGGCACTGTAATTCACAAACCTGCAGAGTTATAAATGAGAGCTATCGTCCAAAAATAGACTGAAGTAAGGCTGCCAAGAGGACTTGAAAGCGGGGCAGAATTGCAGGAAACCGATTTCAGGAGGTAGACTGGAATTGCATTGAAAGCATAGGAAAAGAGGCAGAACGTCCACAATGATGCACTTGGCCAAAAAGGGCGTATGCGTTTTTTCCTGAATATATTCAGGAAAAAACGCATACGCCCTTTTTGGCCAACCAAGCAGGCTTGCAAAGGAAATCTGCACTACAATGAAGTCTCACTTCCCCCCGGTCAAAAGGGCCATCTGAAAAAAGTGTAAAATCCAGAAAGGCAACAGGCCATTGAGAACTGGGAGCCTTGTTATGCTGATGGGCGGGATGTAAATTGCCAACAACCACTGGGGAGAAGTGTATGGTGTTTCCTGAAACATCTAAAAAACAAAGCAACAGAGCCTAGGGAACTTCCACTTATGGTCCTATAGCTTAGGGAAATTAAAATCAAAAAGACACAGCCACCCCAAAGTTTGGGACGCCTCCGTTTACAAGAACCTCGTTTACCGTACAAGTTCAATATCACAGAAAGTGAAAAATGGATAAAGAACTTGTGGTACTTACGTACAATGCAGTATCACTCAGCAATGATATCTATGTCATCAGGCCCGTAGGAGCATAATGAGTGGATTCAGGTACGATGATTCTAACTGAAATAAGTCACACAGAAAAAGAAACATCATAAGATATCACTAATACACGGAATGTAAACTTGGCTACACAGGAACTGCATTCCAAAACAGAACAGGGTCTCAAATTTAGAAAACCAACTTATGCTTGCTTAAGGGGAAAGGTGAGTTGGGGTGCTGCATAAAACCAGAGATTGAAATCAGTACAGATAAAGTTCCTTAAGCCAAATATGGAATAGACAAGAGCTACTCCTTGCTCAACGAAATGGACTCAACACCCCATATTAAACGCCTAAGAATGTACTTGACTAGTAAGTATCTTAAAACCTATGGATTGCTATGTCTCCAAAAGAGAATCAAGCGTGTGTACAGGGGTATAAACGCAGCAGTGATAGGATTGGAGAGGTTCGGTGAGCAAATGAAGACCCTTTGAAGTCATATTGCATGGTACCCATTACACGGGTCTCAACTCTCCAGGTTTAAGCTATTCTTCCTTCAGCTAAAACATGCATGTGGAACCCAGAGTATGATCAACCATGTGAACGGGAGACGTGTTCAAATATGTCTCAGTTTTCCTCCCCTGGTACTCGGGTGCAACATTCCAGACGCTTTACTTACACTCTCCCCACTTGGAGAGTCAGCGCCTTTAACCTCCTGTTTGGCCCAATTTGCAATTTCTGCGGAAGATGAACAGGAATAGCGAGAACCAATGAGAGGCTAGCTGGAGGTGTCTGGACGGGCAAATTTAACTCTCATTTCCCACCAGGAAGAGGAAATAACCAAAGGCTCAGCGTGCCGTACCGGAACCAGATTAGGGCCTGAAGCCATCATGCGGTGTTGCGGCCAGCTCAAAAGAAAGCGAGTTGAAGAAAGGAGCTCAGGGGCACTGTAATTCACAAACCTGCAGAGTTATAAATGACAGCTATCGTCCAAAAATAGACTGAAGTAAGGCTGCCAAGAGGACTTGAAAGCGGGGCAGAATTGCAGGAAACCGATTTCAGGAGGTAGACTGGAATTGCATTGAAAGCATAGGAAAAGAGGCAGAACGTCCACAATGATGCACTTGGCCAAAAAGGGCGTATGCGTTTTTTCCTGAATATATTCAGGAAAAAACGCATACGCCCTTTTTGGCCAACCAACCAAGCTTGCAAAGGAAATCTGCACTACAATGAAGTCTCACTTCCCCCGGTCAAAAGGGCCATCTGAAAAAAGTGTAAAATCCAGAAAGGCAGGACAGGCCATGGAGAACTGGGAGCCTTGTTATGCTGAAGGGCGGGATGTAAATTGCCAACGAACACTCGGGAGAAGTGTATGGTGTTTCCTGAAACATCTAAAAAACAAAGCAACAGAGCCTAGGGCACTTCCACTTATGGTCCTATAGCTTAGGGAATTTAAAATCAAAAAGACACAGCCACCCCAAAGTTTCGAACGGCTCTGTTTACAAGAATCTCGTTTACAGTACAAGTTCAACATCGCAGAAAGTGAAAAATGGATAAAAAAGTTGTGGTATTTACTTACAAAGCAATATCACTCAGCAATGAAATCTGTGTCATCAGGCCCTTAGCAGCACAATGAGTGGATTCAGGTATGATGATTCTAACTGAAATAAGTCACACAGAAAAAGAAACATCATAAGATATCAGTAATACACGGAATGTAAACTAGGCTACACAGGAACTCAGTTACAGAACAGAACAGGGTCTCAAATTTAGAAAACCAACTTATGCTTGCTTAAGGGTAAAGGTGAGTTGGGGTGCTGCATAAAACCAGAGATTGAAATGAGCACAGATAAAGTTCCTTAAGCCAAATATGGAATAGACAAGAGCTACTCCTTGCTCAACGAAATGGACTCAACACCGCATATTAAACGCCTAAGAATGTACCTGACTAGTAAGTATCTTAAAACCTATGGATTGCTATGTCTCCGAAAGAGAATCAAGCATGTGTACAGGGGCATAAACGCAGCAGTGATAGGATTGGAGAGGTTCGGTGAGCAAATGAAGACCCTTTGAAGTCATATTGCATGGTACCCATTCCACGGGTTTCAAATACACAGGTTTAAGGTATTCTTCCTTCAGCTAAAACATGCATGTGGAACCCAAGTATGATCAACCATGTGAACGGGAGACGTGTTCAAATATGTCTCAGTTTTCCTCCCCTGGTACTCAGGTGCAACATTCCAGACGCTTTACTAACACTCTCCCGACTTGGAGAGTCAGTCCCTTTAACCTCCTGTTTGGCCCAGTTTGCAATTTCTGTGGAAGATGAACAGGAATAGCGACAACCAATGAGAGACTAGCTGGAGGTGTCTGGACGGGCAAATTTAACTCTCATTTCCCACCAGGAAGAGGAAATAACCAAAGGCTCAGCATGCCGTGCCGGAACCAGATTAGGGCCTGAAGCCATCCTGCGGTGTTGCGGCCAGGTCACAAGAAAGCGAGTTGAAGAAAGGATCTCAGGGTTACTGTAATTCACAAACATGCAGAGTTATAAATGAGAGCTATCGTCCAAAAATAGACTGAAGTAAGGCTGCCAAGAGGACTTGAAAGCGGGGCAGAATTGCAGGAAACCGATTTCAGGAGGTAGACTGGAATTGCATTGAAAGCATAGGAAAAGAGGCAGAACGTCCACAATGATGCACTTGGCCAAAAAGGGCGTATGCGTTTTTTCCTGAATATATTCAGGAAAAAACGCATACGCCCTTTTTGGCCAACCAAGCAAGCTTGCAAAGGAAATCTGCACTACAATGAAGTCTCACTTCCCCCCGGCCAAAAGGGCCATCTGAAAAAAGTGTAAAATCCAGAAAGGCAGGACAGGCCATGGAGAACTGGGAGCCTTGTTATGCTGATGGGCGGGATGTAAATTGCCAACAACCACTCGGGAGAAGTGTATGGTGTTTCCTGAAACATCTAAAAAACAAAGCAACAGAACCTAGGGCACTTCCACTTATGGTCCTATAGCTTAGGGAAATTAAAATCAAAAAGACACAGCCACCCCAAAGTTTGGATCGGCTCTGTTTACAAGAACCTCGTTTACAGTACAAGTTCAACATCGCAGAAAGTGAAAAATGGATATAGAAGTTGTGGTATTTACTTACAAAGCAATATCACTCAGCAATGAAATCTGTGTATTCAGGCCCTTAGCAGCACAATGAGTGGATTCAGGTATGATGATTCTAACTGAAATAAGTCACACAGAAAAAGAAACATCATAAGATATCAGTAATACACGGAATGTAAACTTGGCTACACAGGAACTGAATTACAGAACAGAACAGGGTCTCAAATTTAGAAAACCAACTTATGCTTGCTTAAGGGGAAAGGTGAGTTGGGGTGCTGCATAAAACCAGAGATTGAAATGAGCACAGATAAAGTTCCTTAAGCCAAATATGGAATAGACAAGAGCTACTTCTTGCTCAACGAAATGGACTCAACACCGCATATTAAACGCCTAAGAATGTACCTGACTAGTAAGTATCTTAAAACCTATGGATTGCTATGTCTCCGAAAGAGAATCAAGCATGTGTACAGGGGCATAAACGCAGCAGTGATAGGATTGGAGAGGTTCGGTGAGCAAATGAAGACCCTTTGAAGTCATATTGCATGGTACCCATTCCACGGGTTTCAAATATACAGGTTTAAGGTATTCTTCTTTCAGCTAAAACATGCATGTGGAACCCAAGTATGATCAACCATGTGAACGGGAGACGTGTTCAAATATGTCTCAGTTTTCCTCCCCTGGTACTCAGGTGCAACATTCCAGACGCTTTACTAACACTCTCCCGACTTGGAGAGTCAGTCCCTTTAACCTCCTGTTTGGCCCAGTTTGCAATTTCTGTGGAAGATGAACAGGAATAGCAACAACCAATGAGAGACTAGCTGGAGGTGTCTGGACGGGCAAATTTAACTCTCATTTCCCACCAGGAAGAGGAAATAACCAAAGGCTCAGCATGCCGTGCCGGAACCAGATTAGGGCCTGAAGCCATCCTGCGGTGTTGCGGCCAGGTCACAAGAAAGCGAGTTGAAGAAAGGATCTCAGGGGCACTGTAATTCACAAACCTGCAGAGTTATAAATGAGAGCTATCGTCCAAAAATAGACTGAAGTAAGGCTGCCAAGAGGACTTGAAAGCGGGGCAGAATTGCAGGAAACCGATTTCAGGAGGTAGACTGGAATTGCATTGAAAGCATAGGAAAAGAGGCAGAACGTCCACAATGATGCACTTGGCCAAAAAGGGCGTATGCGTTTTTTCCTGAATATATTCAGGAAAAAACGCATACGCCCTTTTTGGCCAACCAAGCAGGCTTGCAAAGGAAATCTGCACTACAATGAAGTCTCACTTCCCCCCGGTCAAAAGGGCCATCTGAAAAAAGTGTAAAATCCAGAAAGGCAACAGGCCATTGAGAACTGGGAGCCTTGTTATGCTGATGGGCGGGATGTAAATTGCCAACAACCACTGGGGAGAAGTCTATGGTGTTTCCTGAAACATCTAAAAAACAAAGCAACAGAGCCTAGGGAACTTCCACTTATGGTCCTATAGCTTAGGGAAATTAAAATCAAAAAGACACAGCCACCCCAAAGTTTGGGACGCCTCCGTTTACAAGAACCTCGTTTACCGTACAAGTTCAATATCACAGAAAGTGAAAAATGGATAAAGAACTTGTGGTACTTACGTACAATGCAGTATCACTCAGCAATGATATCTATGTCATCAGGCCCGTAGGAGCATAATGAGTGGATTCAGGTACGATGATTCTAACTGAAATAAGTCACACAGAAAAAGAAACATCATAAGATATCACTAATACACGGAATGTAAACTTGGCTACACAGGAACTGCATTCCAAAACAGAACAGGGTCTCAAATTTAGAAAACCAACTTATGCTTGCTTAAGGGGAAAGGTGAGTTGGGGTGCTGCATAAAACCAGAGATTGAAATCAGTACAGATAAAGTTCCTTAAGCCAAATATGGAATAGACAAGAGCTACTCCTTGCTCAACGAAATGGACTCAACACCCCATATTAAACGCCTAAGAATGTACTTGACTAGTAAGTATCTTAAAACCTATGGATTGCTATGTCTCCAAAAGAGAATCAAGCGTGTGTACAGGGGTATAAACGCAGCAGTGATAGGATTGGAGAGGTTCGGTGAGCAAATGAAGACCCTTTGAAGTCATATTGCATGGTACCCATTACACGGGTCTCAACTCTCCAGGTTTAAGCTATTCTTCCTTCAGCTAAAACATGCATGTGGAACCCAGAGTATGATCAACCATGTGAACGGGAGACGTGTTCAAATATGTCTCAGTTTTCCTCCCCTGGTACTCGGGTGCAACATTCCAGACGCTTTACTTACACTCTCCCCACTTGGAGAGTCAGCGCCTTTAACCTCCTGTTTGGCCCAATTTGCAATTTCTGCGGAAGATGAACAGGAATAGCGAGAACCAATGAGAGGCTAGCTGGAGGTGTCTGGACGGGCAAATTTAACTCTCATTTCCCACCAGGAAGAGGAAATAACCAAAGGCTCAGCGTGCCGTACCGGAACCAGATTAGGGCCTGAAGCCATCATGCGGTGTTGCGGCCAGCTCAAAAGAAAGCGAGTTGAAGAAAGGAGCTCAGGGGCACTGTAATTCACAAACCTGCAGAGTTATAAATGACAGCTATCGTCCAAAAATAGACTGAAGTAAGGCTGCCAAGAGGACTTGAAAGCGGGGCAGAATTGCAGGAAACCGATTTCAGGAGGTAGACTGGAATTGCATTGAAAGCATAGGAAAAGAGGCAGAACGTCCACAATGATGCACTTGGCCAAAAAGGGCGTATGCGTTTTTTCCTGAATATATTCAGGAAAAAACGCATACGCCCTTTTTGGCCAACCAAGCAAGCTTGCAAAGGAAATCTGCACTACAATGAAGTCTCACTTCCCCCGGTCAAAAGGGCCATCTGAAAAAAGTGTAAAATCCAGAAAGGCAGGACAGGCCATGGAGAACTGGGAGCCTTGTTATGCTGAAGGGCGGGATGTAAATTGCCAACGAACACTCGGGAGAAGTGTATGGTGTTTCCTGAAACATCTAAAAAACAAAGCAACAGAGCCTAGGGCACTTCCACTTATGGTCCTATAGCTTAGGGAATTTAAAATCAAAAAGACACAGCCACCCCAAAGTTTCGAACGGCTCTGTTTACAAGAATCTCGTTTACAGTACAAGTTCAACATCGCAGAAAGTGAAAAATGGATAAAAAAGTTGTGGTATTTACTTACAAAGCAATATCACTCAGCAATGAAATCTGTGTCATCAGGCCCTTAGCAGCACAATGAGTGGATTCAGGTATGATGATTCTAACTGAAATAAGTCACACAGAAAAAGAAACATCATAAGATATCAGTAATACACGGAATGTAAACTAGGCTACACAGGAACTCAGTTACAGAACAGAACAGGGTCTCAAATTTAGAAAACCAACTTATGCTTGCTTAAGGGTAAAGGTGAGTTGGGGTGCTGCATAAAACCAGAGATTGAAATGAGCACAGATAAAGTTCCTTAAGCCAAATATGGAATAGACAAGAGCTACTCCTTGCTCAACGAAATGGACTCAACACCGCATATTAAACGCCTAAGAATGTACCTGACTAGTAAGTATCTTAAAACCTATGGATTGCTATGTCTCCGAAAGAGAATCAAGCATGTGTACAGGGGCATAAACGCAGCAGTGATAGGATTGGAGAGGTTCGGTGAGCAAATGAAGACCCTTTGAAGTCATATTGCATGGTACCCATTCCACGGGTTTCAAATACACAGGTTTAAGGTATTCTTCCTTCAGCTAAAACATGCATGTAGAAGCCAAGTATGATCAACCATGTGAACGGGAGACGTGTTCAAATATGTCTCAGTTTTCCTCCCCTGGTACTCAGGTGCAACATTCCAGACGCTTTACTAACACTCTCCCGACTTGGAGAGTCAGTCCCTTTAACCTCCTGTTTGGCCCAGTTTGCAATTTCTGTGGAAGATGAACAGGAATAGCGACAACCAATGAGAGACTAGCTGGAGGTGTCTGGACGGGCAAATTTAACTCTCATTTCCCACCAGGAAGAGGAAATAACCAAAGGCTCAGCATGCCGTGCCGGAACCAGATTAGGGCCTGAAGCCATCCTGCGGTGTTGCGGCCAGGTCACAAGAAAGCGAGTTGAAGAAAGGATCTCAGGGTTACTGTAATTCACAAACCTGCAGAGTTATAAATGAGAGCTATCGTCCAAAAATAGACTGAAGTAAGGCTGCCAAGAGGACTTGAAAGCGGGGCAGAATTGCAGGAAACCGATTTCAGGAGGTAGACTGGAATTGCATTGAAAGCATAGGAAAAGAGGCAGAACGTCCACAATGATGCACTTGGCCAAAAAGGGCGTATGCGTTTTTTCCTGAATATATTCAGGAAAAAACGCATACGCCCTTTTTGGCCAACCAAGCAAGCTTGCAAAGGAAATCTGCACTACAATGAAGTCTCACTTCCCCCCGGCCAAAAGGGCCATCTGAAAAAAGTGTAAAATCCAGAAAGGCAGGACAGGCCATGGAGAACTGGGAGCCTTGTTATGCTGATGGGCGGGATGTAAATTGCCAACAACCACTCGGGAGAAGTGTATGGTGTTTCCTGAAACATCTAAAAAACAAAGCAACAGAACCTAGGGCACTTCCACTTATGGTCCTATAGCTTAGGGAAATTAAAATCAAAAAGACACAGCCACCCCAAAGTTTGGATCGGCTCTGTTTACAAGAACCTCGTTTACAGTACAAGTTCAACATCGCAGAATGTGAAAAATGGATATAGAAGTTGTGGTATTTACTTACAAAGCAATATCACTCAGCAATGAAATCTGTGTATTCAGGCCCTTAGCAGCACAATGAGTGGATTCAGGTACGATGATTCTAACTGAAATAAGTCACACAGAAAAAGAAACATCATAAGATATCAGTAATACACGGAATGTAAACTTGTCTACACAGGAACTGAATTACAGAACAGAACAGGGTCTCAAATTTAGAAAACCAACTTATGCTTGCTTAAGGGGAAAGGTGAGTTGGGGTGCTGCATAAAACCAGAGATTGAAATGAGCACAGATAAAGTTCCTTAAGCCAAATATGGAATAGACAAGAGCTACTCCTTGCTCAATGAAATGGACTCAACACCCCATATTAAACGCCTAAGAATGTACCTGACTAGTAAGTATCTTAAAACCTATGGATTGCTATGTCTCCGAAAGAGAATCAAGCATGTGTACAGGGGCATAAATGCAGCAGTGATAGGATTGGAGAGGTTCGGTGAGCATATGAAGACCCTTTGAAGTCATATTGCATGGTACCCATTCCACGGGTCTCAACTCTCCAGGTTTAACGTATTCTTCCTTCAGCTAAAACATGCATGTGGAACCCAGAGTATGATCAACCATGTGAACGGGAGACGTATTCAAATATGTCTCAGTTTTCCTCCCCTGGTACTCGGGTGCAACATTCCAGACGCTTTACTAACACTCTCCCGACTTGGAGAGTCAGTCCCTTTAACCTCCTGTTTGGCCCAGTTTGCAATTCCTGCGGAAGATGAACAGGAATAGCGAGAACCAATGAGAGGCTAGTTGGAGGTGTCTGGACGGGCAAATTTAACTCTCATTTCCCACCAGGAAGAGGAATTAACCAAAGGCTCAGCATGCCGGGCCGGAACCAGATTAGGGCCTGAAGCCATCATGCGGTGCTGCGGCCAGCTCAAAAGAAAGCGAGTTGAAGAAAGGAGCTCAGGGGCACTGTAATTCACAAACCTGCAGAGTTATAAATGACAGCTATCGTCCAAAAATAGACTGAAGTAAGGCTGCCAAGAGGACTTGAAAGCGGGGCAGAATTGCAGGAAACCGATTTCAGGAGGTAGACTGGAATTGCATTGAAAGCATAGGAAAAGAGGCAGAACGTCCACAATGATGCACTTGGCCAAAAAGGGCGTATGCGTTTTTTCCTGAATATATTCAGGAAAAAACGCATACGCCCTTTTTGGCCAACCAAGCAAGCTTGCAAAGGAAATCTGCACTACAATGAAGTCTCACTTCCCCCCGGTCAAAAGGGCCATCTGAAAAAAGTGTAAAATCCAGAAAGGCAACAGGCCATTGAGAACTGGGAGCCTTGTTATGCTGATGAGCGGGATGTAAATTGCCAACAGACACTCGGGAGAAGTGTATGGTGTTTCCTGAAACATCTAAAAAACAAAGCAACAGAACCTAGGGCACTTCCACTTATGGTCCTATAGCTTAGGGAATTTAAAATCAAAAAGACACAGCCACCCCAAAGTTTGGGACGCCTCCGTTTACAAGAACCTCGTTTACCGTACAAGTTCAATATCACAGAAAGTGAAAAATGGATAAAGAACTTGTGGTACTTACGTACAATGCAGTATCACTCAGCAATGAAATCTACGTCATCAGGCCCGTAGCAGCATAATGAGTGGATTCAGATACGATGATTCTAACTGAAATAAGTCACACAGAAAAAGAAACATCATAAGATATCAGTAATACACGGAATGTAAACTTGGCTACACAGGAACTGAATTACAGAACAGAACAGGGTCTCAAATTTAGAAAACCAACTTATGCTTGCTTAAGGGGAAAGGTGAGTTGGGGTGCTGCATAAAACCAGAGATTGAAATGAGCACAGATAAAGTTCCTTAAGCCAAATATGGAATAGACAAGTGCTACTCCTTGCTCAACAAAACGGACTCAACACCGCATATTAAACGCCTAAGAATGTACCTGACTAGTAAGAATCTTAAAACCTATGGATTGCTATGTCTCCGAAAGAGAATCAAGCATGTGTACAGGGGCATAAACGCTGCAGTGATAGGATTGGAGAGGTTCAGTGAGCAAATGAAGACCCTTTGAAGTCATATTGCATGGTACCCATTCCACGGGTTTCAAATACCCAGGTTTAAGGTATTCTTCCTTCAGCTAAAAGATGCATGTGGAAACCAAGTATGATCAACCATGTGAACGGGAGACGTGTTCAAATATTTCTCAGTTTTCCTCCCCTGGTACTCGGGTGCAACATTTCAGACGCTTTACTAACACTCTCCCCACTTGGAGAGTCAGCGCCTTTAACCTCCTGTTTGGCCCAGTTTGCAATTTCTTGGAAGATGAACAGGAATAGCGAGAACCAATGAGAGACTAGCTGGAGGTGTCTGGACGGGCAAATTTAACTCTCATTTCCCACCAGGAAGAGGAATTAACCAAAGGCTCAGCGAGCCAGCCGGAACCAGATTAGGGCCTGAAGCCATCCTGCGGTGTTGCGGCCAGGTCACAAGAAAGCGAGTTGAAGAAAGGAGCTCAGGGGCACTGCAATCGACAAACCAGCAGAGTTATAAATGACAGCTATCGTCCAAAAATAGACTGAAGTAAGGCTGCCAAGAGGACTTGAAAGCGGGGCAGAATTGCAGGAAACCGATTTCAGGAGGTACACTGGAATTGCATTGAAAGCATAGGAAAAGAGGCAGAACGTCCACAATGATGCACTTGGCCAAAAAGGGCGTATGCGTTTTTTCCTGAATATATTCAGGAAAAAAAGCATACGCCCTTTTTGGCCAACCAAGCAAGCTTGCAAAGGAAATCTGCACTACAATGAAGTCTCACTTCCCCCCGGTCAAAAGGGCCATCTGAAAAAAGTGTAAAATCCAGAAAGGCAACAGGCCATTGAGAACTGGGAGCCTTGTTATGCTGATGGGCGGGATGTAAATTGCCAACAGACACTTGGGAGAAGTGTATGGTGTTTCCTGAAACATCTAAAAAACAAAGCAACAGAGCCTAGGGCACTTCCACTTATGGACCTATAGCTTAGGGAAATTAAAATCAAAAAGACACAGCCACCCGAAAGTTTGGAATGGCTCTGTTTACAAGAACCTCGTTTACAGTACAAGTTCAACATCGCAGAAAGTGAAAAATGCATAAAGAAGTTGTGGTATTCACTTACAAAGCAATATCACTCAGCAATGAAATCTATGTCATCAGGCCCTTAGCAGCACAATGAGTGGATTCAGGTATGATGATTCTAACTGAAATAAGTCACACAGAAAAAGAAACATCATAAGATATCAGTAATACACCGAATGGAAACTTGGCTACACAGGAACTGAATTACAGAACAGAACAGGGTCTCAAATTTAGAAAACCAACTTATGCTTGCTTAAGGGTAAAGGTGAGTTGGGGTGCTGCATAAAACCAGAGATTGAAATGAGCACAGATAAAGTTCCTTAAGCCAAATATGGAATAGACAAGAGCTACTCCTTGCTCAACGAAATGGACTCAACACCGCATATTAAACGCCTAAGAATGTACCTGACTAGTAAGTATCTTAAAACCTATGGATTGCTATGTCTCCGAAGGAGAATCAAGCATGTGTACAGGGGCATAAACGCAGCAGTGATAGGATTGGAGAGGTTCGGTGAGCAAATGAAGACCCTTTGAAGTCATATTGCATGGTACCCATTACACGGGTTTCAACTACCCAGGTTTTAGGTATTCTTCCTTCAGCTAAAACATGCATGTGGAACCTAGAGTATGATCAACCATGTGATCGGGAGACGTGTTCAAATATGTCTCAGTTTTCCTCCCCTGGTACTCGGGTGCAACATTCCAGACGCTTTACTAACACTCTCCTCACTTGGAGAGTCAGCGCCTTTAACCTCCTGTTTGGCCCAGTTTGCAATTTCTGCGGAAGATGAACAGGAATAGCGAGAACCAATGAGAGGCTAGCTGGAGGTGTCTGGACGGGCAAATTTAACTCTCATTTCCCACCAGGAAGAGGAAATAACCAAAGGCTCAGCGTGCCGTACCGGAACCAGATTAGGGCCTGAAGCCATCCTGCGGTGTTGCGGCCAGCTCAAAAGAAAGCGAGTTGAAGAAAGGAGCTCAGGGGCACTGTAATTCACAAACCTGCAGAGTTATAAATGACAGCTATCGTCCAAAAATAGACTGAAGTAAGGCTGCCAAGAGGACTTGAAAGCGGGGCAGAATTGCAGGAAACCGATTTCAGGAGGTAGACTGGAATTGCATTGAAAGCATAGGAAAAGAGGCAGAACGTCCACAATGATGCACTTGGCCAAAAAGGGCGTATGCGTTTTTTCCTGAATATATTCAGGAAAAAACGCATACGCCCTTTTTGGCCAACCAACCAAGCTTGCAAAGGAAATCTGCACTACAATGAAGTCTCACTTCCCCCCGGTCAAAAGGGCCATCTGAAAAAAGTGTAAAATCCAGAAAGGCAGGACAGGCCATGGAGAACTGGGAGCCTTGTTATGCTGATGGGCGGGATGTAAATTGCCAACAACCACTCGGGAGAAGTGTATGGTGTTTCCTGAAACATCTAAAAAACAAAGCAACAGAACCTAGGGCACTTCCACTTATGGTCCTATAGCTTAGGGAAATTAAAATCAAAAAGACACAGCCACCCCAAAGTTTGGAACGGCTCTGTTTACAAGAACCTTGTTTACAGTACAAGTTCAACATTGCGGAAAGTGAAAAATGGATAAAGAAGTTGTGGTATTTACTTACAAAGCAATATCACTCAGCAATGAAATCTGTGTCATCAGGCCCTTAGCAGCACAATGAGTGGATTCAGGTATGATGATTCTAACTGAAATAAGTCACACAGAAAAAGAAACATCATAAGATATCAGTAATACACGGAATGGAAACTTGGCTACACAGGAACTGAATTACAGAACAGAACAGGGTCTCAAATTTAGAAAACCAACTTATGCTTGCTTAAGGGTAAAGGTGAGTTGGGGTGCTGCATAAAACCAGAGATTGAAATGAGCACAGATAAAGTTCCTTAAGCCAAATATGGAATAGACAAGAGCTACTCCTTGCTCAACGAAATGGACTCAACACCGCATATTAAACGCCTAAGAATGTACCTGACTAGTAAGTATCTTAAAACATATGGATTGCTATGTCTCCGACAGAGAATCAAGCGTGTGTACAGGGGCATAAACGCAGCAGTGATAGGATTGGAGAGGTTCGGTGAGCAAATGAAGACCCTTTGAAGTCATATTGCATGGTACCCATTCCACGGGGTTCAAATACCCAGGTTTAAGGTATTCTTCCTTCAGCTAAAAGATGCATGTGGAAACCAAGTATGATCAACCATGTGAACGGGAGACGTGTTCAAATATTTCTCAGTTTTCCTCCCCTGGTACTCGGGTGCAACATTTCAGACGCTTTACTAACACTCTCCCCACTTGGAGAGTCAGCGCCTTTAACCTCCTGTTTGGCCCAGTTTGCAATTTCTTGGAAGATGAACAGGAATAGCGAGAACCAATGAGAGACTAGCTGGAGGTGTCTGGACGGGCAAATTTAACTCTCATTTCCCACCAGGAAGAGGAATTAACCAAAGGCTCAGCGAGCCATGCCGGAACCAGTTTAGGGCCTGAAGCCATCCTGCGGTGTTGCGGCCAGGTCACAAGAAAGCGAGTTGAAGAAAGGAGCTCAGGGGCACTGCAATCGACAAACCAGCAGAGTTATAAATGACAGCTATCGTCCAAAAATAGACTGAAGTAAGGCTACCAAGAGGACTTGAAAGCGGGGCAGAATTGCAGGAAACCGATTTCAGGAGGTAGACTGGAATTGCATTGAAAGCATAGGAAAAGAGGCAGAACGTCCACAATGATGCACTTGGCCAAAAAGGGCGTATGCGTTTTTTCCTGAATATATTCAGGAAAAAAAGCATACGCCCTTTTTGGCCAACCAAGCAAGCTTGCAAAGGAAATCTGCACTACAATGAAGTCTCACTTCCCCCCGGTCAAAAGGGCCATCTGAAAAAAGTGTAAAATCCAGAAAGGCAACAGGCCATTGAGAACTGGGAGCCTTGTTATGCTGATCGGCGGGATGTAAATTGCCAACAGACACCTGGGAGAAGTGTATGGTGTTTCCTGAAACATCTAAAAAACAAAGCAACAGAGCCTAGGGCACTTCCACTTATGGACCTATAGCTTAGGGAAATTAAAATCAAAAAGACACAGCCACCCGAAAGTTTGGAATGGCTCTGTTTACAAGAACCTCGTTTACAGTACAAGTTCAACATCGCAGAAAGTGAAAAATGCATAAAGAAGTTGTGGTATTTACTTACAAAGCAATATCACTCAGCAATGAAATCTGTGTATTCAGGCCCTTAGCAGCACAATGAGTGGATTCAGGTATGATGATTCTAACTGAAATAAGTCACACAGAAAAAGAAACATCATAAGATATCAGTAATACACGGAATGTAAACTTGGCTACACAGGAACTGAATTACAGAACAGAACAGGGTCTCAAATTTAGAAAACCAACTTATGCTTGCTTAAGGGGAAAGGTGAGTTGGGGTGCTGCATAAAACCAGAGATTGAAATGAGCACAGATAAAGTTCCTTAAGCCAAATATGGAATAGACAAGAGCTACTTCTTGCTCAACGAAATGGACTCAACACCGCATATTAAACGCCTAAGAATGTACCTGACTAGTAAGTATCTTAAAACCTATGGATTGCTATGTCTCCGAAAGAGAATCAAGCATGTGTACAGGGGCATAAACGCAGCAGTGATAGGATTGGAGAGGTTCGGTGAGCAAATGAAGACCCTTTGAAGTCATATTGCATGGTACCCATTCCACGGGTTTCAAATATACAGGTTTAAGGTATTCTTCTTTCAGCTAAAACATGCATGTGGAACCCAAGTATGATCAACCATGTGAACGGGAGACGTGTTCAAATATGTCTCAGTTTTCCTCCCCTGGTACTCAGGTGCAACATTCCAGACGCTTTACTAACACTCTCCCGACTTGGAGAGTCAGTCCCTTTAACCTCCTGTTTGGCCCAGTTTGCAATTTCTGTGGAAGATGAACAGGAATAGCAACAACCAATGAGAGACTAGCTGGAGGTGTCTGGACGGGCAAATTTAACTCTCATTTCCCACCAGGAAGAGGAAATAACCAAAGGCTCAGCATGCCGTGCCGGAACCAGATTAGGGCCTGAAGCCATCCTGCGGTGTTGCGGCCAGGTCACAAGAAAGCGAGTTGAAGAAAGGATCTCAGGGGCACTGTAATTCACAAACCTGCAGAGTTATAAATGAGAGCTATCGTCCAAAAATAGACTGAAGTAAGGCTGCCAAGAGGACTTGAAAGCGGGGCAGAATTGCAGGAAACCGATTTCAGGAGGTAGACTGGAATTGCATTGAAAGCATAGGAAAAGAGGCAGAACGTCCACAATGATGCACTTGGCCAAAAAGGGCGTATGCGTTTTTTCCTGAATATATTCAGGAAAAAACGCATACGCCCTTTTTGGCCAACCAAGCAGGCTTGCAAAGGAAATCTGCACTACAATGAAGTCTCACTTCCCCCCGGTCAAAAGGGCCATCTGAAAAAAGTGTAAAATCCAGAAAGGCAACAGGCCATTGAGAACTGGGAGCCTTGTTATGCTGATGGGCGGGATGTAAATTGCCAACAACCACTGGGGAGAAGTCTATGGTGTTTCCTGAAACATCTAAAAAACAAAGCAACAGAGCCTAGGGAACTTCCACTTATGGTCCTATAGCTTAGGGAAATTAAAATCAAAAAGACACAGCCACCCCAAAGTTTGGGACGCCTCCGTTTACAAGAACCTCGTTTACCGTACAAGTTCAATATCACAGAAAGTGAAAAATGGATAAAGAACTTGTGGTACTTACGTACAATGCAGTATCACTCAGCAATGATATCTATGTCATCAGGCCCGTAGGAGCATAATGAGTGGATTCAGGTACGATGATTCTAACTGAAATAAGTCACACAGAAAAAGAAACATCATAAGATATCACTAATACACGGAATGTAAACTTGGCTACACAGGAACTGCATTCCAAAACAGAACAGGGTCTCAAATTTAGAAAACCAACTTATGCTTGCTTAAGGGGAAAGGTGAGTTGGGGTGCTGCATAAAACCAGAGATTGAAATCAGTACAGATAAAGTTCCTTAAGCCAAATATGGAATAGACAAGAGCTACTCCTTGCTCAACGAAATGGACTCAACACCCCATATTAAACGCCTAAGAATGTACTTGACTAGTAAGTATCTTAAAACCTATGGATTGCTATGTCTCCAAAAGAGAATCAAGCGTGTGTACAGGGGTATAAACGCAGCAGTGATAGGATTGGAGAGGTTCGGTGAGCAAATGAAGACCCTTTGAAGTCATATTGCATGGTACCCATTACACGGGTCTCAACTCTCCAGGTTTAAGCTATTCTTCCTTCAGCTAAAACATGCATGTGGAACCCAGAGTATGATCAACCATGTGAACGGGAGACGTGTTCAAATATGTCTCAGTTTTCCTCCCC
Organism: Delphinus delphis; assembly: GCF_949987515.2. Classification (NCBI taxonomy): domain Eukaryota; kingdom Metazoa; phylum Chordata; class Mammalia; order Artiodactyla; family Delphinidae; genus Delphinus; species Delphinus delphis. The sequence continues at coordinate 47,773 of NW_027192903.1, read as the reverse complement.
TGGTACTCGGGTGCAACATTCCAGACGCTTTACTTACACTCTCCCCACTTGGAGAGTCAGCGCCTTTAACCTCCTGTTTGGCCCAATTTGCAATTTCTGCGGAAGATGAACAGGAATAGCGAGAACCAATGAGAGGCTAGCTGGAGGTGTCTGGACGGGCAAATTTAACTCTCATTTCCCACCAGGAAGAGGAAATAACCAAAGGCTCAGCGTGCCGTACCGGAACCAGATTAGGGCCTGAAGCCATCATGCGGTGTTGCGGCCAGCTCAAAAGAAAGCGAGTTGAAGAAAGGAGCTCAGGGGCACTGTAATTCACAAACCTGCAGAGTTATAAATGACAGCTATCATCCAAAAATAGACTGAAGTAAGGCTGCCAAGAGGACTTGAAAGCGGGGCAGAATTGCAGGAAACCGATTTCAGGAGGTAGACTGGAATTGCATTGAAAGCATAGGAAAAGAGGCAGAACGTCCACAATGATGCACTTGGCCAAAAAGGGCGTATGCGTTTTTTCCTGAATATATTCAGGAAAAAACGCATACGCCCTTTTTGGCCAACCAACCAAGCTTGCAAAGGAAATCTGCACTACAATGAAGTCTCACTTCCCCCGGTCAAAAGGGCCATCTGAAAAAAGTGTAAAATCCAGAAAGGCAGGACAGGCCATGGAGAACTGGGAGCCTTGTTATGCTGAAGGGCGGGATGTAAATTGCCAACGAACACTCGGGAGAAGTGTATGGTGTTTCCTGAAACATCTAAAAAACAAAGCAACAGAGCCTAGGGCACTTCCACTTATGGTCCTATAGCTTAGGGAATTTAAAATCAAAAAGACACAGCCACCCCAAAGTTTCGAACGGCTCTGTTTACAAGAATCTCGTTTACAGTACAAGTTCAACATCGCAGAAAGTGAAAAATGGATAAAAAAGTTGTGGTATTTACTTACAAAGCAATATCACTCAGCAATGAAATCTGTGTCATCAGGCCCTTAGCAGCACAATGAGTGGATTCAGGTATGATGATTCTAACTGAAATAAGTCACACAGAAAAAGAAACATCATAAGATATCAGTAATACACGGAATGTAAACTAGGCTACACAGGAACTCAGTTACAGAACAGAACAGGGTCTCAAATTTAGAAAACCAACTTATGCTTGCTTAAGGGTAAAGGTGAGTTGGGGTGCTGCATAAAACCAGAGATTGAAATGAGCACAGATAAAGTTCCTTAAGCCAAATATGGAATAGACAAGAGCTACTCCTTGCTCAACGAAATGGACTCAACACCGCATATTAAACGCCTAAGAATGTACCTGACTAGTAAGTATCTTAAAACCTATGGATTGCTATGTCTCCGAAAGAGAATCAAGCATGTGTACAGGGGCATAAACGCAGCAGTGATAGGATTGGAGAGGTTCGGTGAGCAAATGAAGACCCTTTGAAGTCATATTGCATGGTACCCATTCCACGGGTTTCAAATACACAGGTTTAAGGTATTCTTCCTTCAGCTAAAACATGCATGTGGAACCCAAGTATGATCAACCATGTGAACGGGAGACGTGTTCAAATATGTCTCAGTTTTCCTCCCCTGGTACTCAGGTGCAACATTCCAGACGCTTTACTAACACTCTCCCGACTTGGAGAGTCAGTCCCTTTAACCTCCTGTTTGGCCCAGTTTGCAATTTCTGTGGAAGATGAACAGGAATAGCGACAACCAATGAGAGACTAGCTGGAGGTGTCTGGACGGGCAAATTTAACTCTCATTTCCCACCAGGAAGAGGAAATAACCAAAGGCTCAGCATGCCGTGCCGGAACCAGATTAGGGCCTGAAGCCATCCTGCGGTGTTGCGGCCAGGTCACAAGAAAGCGAGTTGAAGAAAGGATCTCAGGGTTACTGTAATTCACAAACATGCAGAGTTATAAATGAGAGCTATCGTCCAAAAATAGACTGAAGTAAGGCTGCCAAGAGGACTTGAAAGCGGGGCAGAATTGCAGGAAACCGATTTCAGGAGGTAGACTGGAATTGCATTGAAAGCATAGGAAAAGAGGCAGAACGTCCACAATGATGCACTTGGCCAAAAAGGGCGTATGCGTTTTTTCCTGAATATATTCAGGAAAAAACGCATACGCCCTTTTTGGCCAACCAAGCAAGCTTGCAAAGGAAATCTGCACTACAATGAAGTCTCACTTCCCCCCGGCCAAAAGGGCCATCTGAAAAAAGTGTAAAATCCAGAAAGGCAGGACAGGCCATGGAGAACTGGGAGCCTTGTTATGCTGATGGGCGGGATGTAAATTGCCAACAACCACTCGGGAGAAGTGTATGGTGTTTCCTGAAACATCTAAAAAACAAAGCAACAGAACCTAGGGCACTTCCACTTATGGTCCTATAGCTTAGGGAAATTAAAATCAAAAAGACACAGCCACCCCAAAGTTTGGATCGGCTCTGTTTACAAGAACCTCGTTTACAGTACAAGTTCAACATCGCAGAAAGTGAAAAATGGATATAGAAGTTGTGGTATTTACTTACAAAGCAATATCACTCAGCAATGAAATCTGTGTATTCAGGCCCTTAGCAGCACAATGAGTGGATTCAGGTATGATGATTCTAACTGAAATAAGTCACACAGAAAAAGAAACATCATAAGATATCAGTAATACACGGAATGTAAACTTGGCTACACAGGAACTGAATTACAGAACAGAACAGGGTCTCAAATTTAGAAAACCAACTTATGCTTGCTTAAGGGGAAAGGTGAGTTGGGGTGCTGCATAAAACCAGAGATTGAAATGAGCACAGATAAAGTTCCTTAAGCCAAATATGGAATAGACAAGAGCTACTTCTTGCTCAACGAAATGGACTCAACACCGCATATTAAACGCCTAAGAATGTACCTGACTAGTAAGTATCTTAAAACCTATGGATTGCTATGTCTCCGAAAGAGAATCAAGCATGTGTACAGGGGCATAAACGCAGCAGTGATAGGATTGGAGAGGTTCGGTGAGCAAATGAAGACCCTTTGAAGTCATATTGCATGGTACCCATTCCACGGGTTTCAAATATACAGGTTTAAGGTATTCTTCTTTCAGCTAAAACATGCATGTGGAACCCAAGTATGATCAACCATGTGAACGGGAGACGTGTTCAAATATGTCTCAGTTTTCCTCCCCTGGTACTCAGGTGCAACATTCCAGACGCTTTACTAACACTCTCCCGACTTGGAGAGTCAGTCCCTTTAACCTCCTGTTTGGCCCAGTTTGCAATTTCTGTGGAAGATGAACAGGAATAGCAACAACCAATGAGAGACTAGCTGGAGGTGTCTGGACGGGCAAATTTAACTCTCATTTCCCACCAGGAAGAGGAAATAACCAAAGGCTCAGCATGCCGTGCCGGAACCAGATTAGGGCCTGAAGCCATCCTGCGGTGTTGCGGCCAGGTCACAAGAAAGCGAGTTGAAGAAAGGATCTCAGGGGCACTGTAATTCACAAACCTGCAGAGTTATAAATGAGAGCTATCGTCCAAAAATAGACTGAAGTAAGGCTGCCAAGAGGACTTGAAAGCGGGGCAGAATTGCAGGAAACCGATTTCAGGAGGTAGACTGGAATTGCATTGAAAGCATAGGAAAAGAGGCAGAACGTCCACAATGATGCACTTGGCCAAAAAGGGCGTATGCGTTTTTTCCTGAATATATTCAGGAAAAAACGCATACGCCCTTTTTGGCCAACCAAGCAGGCTTGCAAAGGAAATCTGCACTACAATGAAGTCTCACTTCCCCCCGGTCAAAAGGGCCATCTGAAAAAAGTGTAAAATCCAGAAAGGCAACAGGCCATTGAGAACTGGGAGCCTTGTTATGCTGATGGGCGGGATGTAAATTGCCAACAACCACTGGGGAGAAGTCTATGGTGTTTCCTGAAACATCTAAAAAACAAAGCAACAGAGCCTAGGGAACTTCCACTTATGGTCCTATAGCTTAGGGAAATTAAAATCAAAAAGACACAGCCACCCCAAAGTTTGGGACGCCTCCGTTTACAAGAACCTCGTTTACCGTACAAGTTCAATATCACAGAAAGTGAAAAATGGATAAAGAACTTGTGGTACTTACGTACAATGCAGTATCACTCAGCAATGATATCTATGTCATCAGGCCCGTAGGAGCATAATGAGTGGATTCAGGTACGATGATTCTAACTGAAATAAGTCACACAGAAAAAGAAACATCATAAGATATCACTAATACACGGAATGTAAACTTGGCTACACAGGAACTGCATTCCAAAACAGAACAGGGTCTCAAATTTAGAAAACCAACTTATGCTTGCTTAAGGGGAAAGGTGAGTTGGGGTGCTGCATAAAACCAGAGATTGAAATCAGTACAGATAAAGTTCCTTAAGCCAAATATGGAATAGACAAGAGCTACTCCTTGCTCAACGAAATGGACTCAACACCCCATATTAAACGCCTAAGAATGTACTTGACTAGTAAGTATCTTAAAACCTATGGATTGCTATGTCTCCAAAAGAGAATCAAGCGTGTGTACAGGGGTATAAACGCAGCAGTGATAGGATTGGAGAGGTTCGGTGAGCAAATGAAGACCCTTTGAAGTCATATTGCATGGTACCCATTACACGGGTCTCAACTCTCCAGGTTTAAGCTATTCTTCCTTCAGCTAAAACATGCATGTGGAACCCAGAGTATGATCAACCATGTGAACGGGAGACGTGTTCAAATATGTCTCAGTTTTCCTCCCCTGGTACTCGGGTGCAACATTCCAGACGCTTTACTTACACTCTCCCCACTTGGAGAGTCAGCGCCTTTAACCTCCTGTTTGGCCCAATTTGCAATTTCTGCGGAAGATGAACAGGAATAGCGAGAACCAATGAGAGGCTAGCTGGAGGTGTCTGGACGGGCAAATTTAACTCTCATTTCCCACCAGGAAGAGGAAATAACCAAAGGCTCAGCGTGCCGTACCGGAACCAGATTAGGGCCTGAAGCCATCATGCGGTGTTGCGGCCAGCTCAAAAGAAAGCGAGTTGAAGAAAGGAGCTCAGGGGCACTGTAATTCACAAACCTGCAGAGTTATAAATGACAGCTATCGTCCAAAAATAGACTGAAGTAAGGCTGCCAAGAGGACTTGAAAGCGGGGCAGAATTGCAGGAAACCGATTTCAGGAGGTAGACTGGAATTGCATTGAAAGCATAGGAAAAGAGGCAGAACGTCCACAATGATGCACTTGGCCAAAAAGGGCGTATGCGTTTTTTCCTGAATATATTCAGGAAAAAACGCATACGCCCTTTTTGGCCAACCAAGCAAGCTTGCAAAGGAAATCTGCACTACAATGAAGTCTCACTTCCCCCGGTCAAAAGGGCCATCTGAAAAAAGTGTAAAATCCAGAAAGGCAGGACAGGCCATGGAGAACTGGGAGCCTTGTTATGCTGAAGGGCGGGATGTAAATTGCCAACGAACACTCGGGAGAAGTGTATGGTGTTTCCTGAAACATCTAAAAAACAAAGCAACAGAGCCTAGGGCACTTCCACTTATGGTCCTATAGCTTAGGGAATTTAAAATCAAAAAGACACAGCCACCCCAAAGTTTCGAACGGCTCTGTTTACAAGAATCTCGTTTACAGTACAAGTTCAACATCGCAGAAAGTGAAAAATGGATAAAAAAGTTGTGGTATTTACTTACAAAGCAATATCACTCAGCAATGAAATCTGTGTCATCAGGCCCTTAGCAGCACAATGAGTGGATTCAGGTATGATGATTCTAACTGAAATAAGTCACACAGAAAAAGAAACATCATAAGATATCAGTAATACACGGAATGTAAACTAGGCTACACAGGAACTCAGTTACAGAACAGAACAGGGTCTCAAATTTAGAAAACCAACTTATGCTTGCTTAAGGGTAAAGGTGAGTTGGGGTGCTGCATAAAACCAGAGATTGAAATGAGCACAGATAAAGTTCCTTAAGCCAAATATGGAATAGACAAGAGCTACTCCTTGCTCAACGAAATGGACTCAACACCGCATATTAAACGCCTAAGAATGTACCTGACTAGTAAGTATCTTAAAACCTATGGATTGCTATGTCTCCGAAAGAGAATCAAGCATGTGTACAGGGGCATAAACGCAGCAGTGATAGGATTGGAGAGGTTCGGTGAGCAAATGAAGACCCTTTGAAGTCATATTGCATGGTACCCATTCCACGGGTTTCAAATACACAGGTTTAAGGTATTCTTCCTTCAGCTAAAACATGCATGTAGAAGCCAAGTATGATCAACCATGTGAACGGGAGACGTGTTCAAATATGTCTCAGTTTTCCTCCCCTGGTACTCAGGTGCAACATTCCAGACGCTTTACTAACACTCTCCCGACTTGGAGAGTCAGTCCCTTTAACCTCCTGTTTGGCCCAGTTTGCAATTTCTGTGGAAGATGAACAGGAATAGCGACAACCAATGAGAGACTAGCTGGAGGTGTCTGGACGGGCAAATTTAACTCTCATTTCCCACCAGGAAGAGGAAATAACCAAAGGCTCAGCATGCCGTGCCGGAACCAGATTAGGGCCTGAAGCCATCCTGCGGTGTTGCGGCCAGGTCACAAGAAAGCGAGTTGAAGAAAGGATCTCAGGGTTACTGTAATTCACAAACCTGCAGAGTTATAAATGAGAGCTATCGTCCAAAAATAGACTGAAGTAAGGCTGCCAAGAGGACTTGAAAGCGGGGCAGAATTGCAGGAAACCGATTTCAGGAGGTAGACTGGAATTGCATTGAAAGCATAGGAAAAGAGGCAGAACGTCCACAATGATGCACTTGGCCAAAAAGGGCGTATGCGTTTTTTCCTGAATATATTCAGGAAAAAACGCATACGCCCTTTTTGGCCAACCAAGCAAGCTTGCAAAGGAAATCTGCACTACAATGAAGTCTCACTTCCCCCCGGCCAAAAGGGCCATCTGAAAAAAGTGTAAAATCCAGAAAGGCAGGACAGGCCATGGAGAACTGGGAGCCTTGTTATGCTGATGGGCGGGATGTAAATTGCCAACAACCACTCGGGAGAAGTGTATGGTGTTTCCTGAAACATCTAAAAAACAAAGCAACAGAACCTAGGGCACTTCCACTTATGGTCCTATAGCTTAGGGAAATTAAAATCAAAAAGACACAGCCACCCCAAAGTTTGGATCGGCTCTGTTTACAAGAACCTCGTTTACAGTACAAGTTCAACATCGCAGAATGTGAAAAATGGATATAGAAGTTGTGGTATTTACTTACAAAGCAATATCACTCAGCAATGAAATCTGTGTATTCAGGCCCTTAGCAGCACAATGAGTGGATTCAGGTACGATGATTCTAACTGAAATAAGTCACACAGAAAAAGAAACATCATAAGATATCAGTAATACACGGAATGTAAACTTGGCTACACAGGAACTGAATTACAGAACAGAACAGGGTCTCAAATTTAGAAAACCAACTTATGCTTGCTTAAGGGGAAAGGTGAGTTGGGGTGCTGCATAAAACCAGAGATTGAAATGAGCACAGATAAAGTTCCTTAAGCCAAATATGGAATAGACAAGAGCTACTCCTTGCTCAATGAAATGGACTCAACACCCCATATTAAACGCCTAAGAATGTACCTGACTAGTAAGTATCTTAAAACCTATGGATTGCTATGTCTCCGAAAGAGAATCAAGCATGTGTACAGGGGCATAAATGCAGCAGTGATAGGATTGGAGAGGTTCGGTGAGCATATGAAGACCCTTTGAAGTCATATTGCATGGTACCCATTCCACGGGTCTCAACTCTCCAGGTTTAACGTATTCTTCCTTCAGCTAAAACATGCATGTGGAACCCAGAGTATGATCAACCATGTGAACGGGAGACGTATTCAAATATGTCTCAGTTTTCCTCCCCTGGTACTCGGGTGCAACATTCCAGACGCTTTACTAACACTCTCCCGACTTGGAGAGTCAGTCCCTTTAACCTCCTGTTTGGCCCAGTTTGCAATTCCTGCGGAAGATGAACAGGAATAGCGAGAACCAATGAGAGGCTAGTTGGAGGTGTCTGGACGGGCAAATTTAACTCTCATTTCCCACCAGGAAGAGGAATTAACCAAAGGCTCAGCATGCCGGGCCGGAACCAGATTAGGGCCTGAAGCCATCATGCGGTGCTGCGGCCAGCTCAAAAGAAAGCGAGTTGAAGAAAGGAGCTCAGGGGCACTGTAATTCACAAACCTGCAGAGTTATAAATGACAGCTATCGTCCAAAAATAGACTGAAGTAAGGCTGCCAAGAGGACTTGAAAGCGGGGCAGAATTGCAGGAAACCGATTTCAGGAGGTAGACTGGAATTGCATTGAAAGCATAGGAAAAGAGGCAGAACGTCCACAATGATGCACTTGGCCAAAAAGGGCGTATGCGTTTTTTCCTGAATATATTCAGGAAAAAACGCATACGCCCTTTTTGGCCAACCAAGCAAGCTTGCAAAGGAAATCTGCACTACAATGAAGTCTCACTTCCCCCCGGTCAAAAGGGCCATCTGAAAAAAGTGTAAAATCCAGAAAGGCAACAGGCCATTGAGAACTGGGAGCCTTGTTATGCTGATGAGCGGGATGTAAATTGCCAACAGACACTCGGGAGAAGTGTATGGTGTTTCCTGAAACATCTAAAAAACAAAGCAACAGAACCTAGGGCACTTCCACTTATGGTCCTATAGCTTAGGGAATTTAAAATCAAAAAGACACAGCCACCCCAAAGTTTGGGACGCCTCCGTTTACAAGAACCTCGTTTACCGTACAAGTTCAATATCACAGAAAGTGAAAAATGGATAAAGAACTTGTGGTACTTACGTACAATGCAGTATCACTCAGCAATGAAATCTACGTCATCAGGCCCGTAGCAGCATAATGAGTGGATTCAGATACGATGATTCTAACTGAAATAAGTCACACAGAAAAAGAAACATCATAAGATATCAGTAATACACGGAATGTAAACTTGGCTACACAGGAACTGAATTACAGAACAGAACAGGGTCTCAAATTTAGAAAACCAACTTATGCTTGCTTAAGGGGAAAGGTGAGTTGGGGTGCTGCATAAAACCAGAGATTGAAATGAGCACAGATAAAGTTCCTTAAGCCAAATATGGAATAGACAAGTGCTACTCCTTGCTCAACAAAACGGACTCAACACCGCATATTAAACGCCTAAGAATGTACCTGACTAGTAAGAATCTTAAAACCTATGGATTGCTATGTCTCCGAAAGAGAATCAAGCATGTGTACAGGGGCATAAACGCTGCAGTGATAGGATTGGAGAGGTTCAGTGAGCAAATGAAGACCCTTTGAAGTCATATTGCATGGTACCCATTCCACGGGTTTCAAATACCCAGGTTTAAGGTATTCTTCCTTCAGCTAAAAGATGCATGTGGAAACCAAGTATGATCAACCATGTGAACGGGAGACGTGTTCAAATATTTCTCAGTTTTCCTCCCCTGGTACTCGGGTGCAACATTTCAGACGCTTTACTAACACTCTCCCCACTTGGAGAGTCAGCGCCTTTAACCTCCTGTTTGGCCCAGTTTGCAATTTCTTGGAAGATGAACAGGAATAGCGAGAACCAATGAGAGACTAGCTGGAGGTGTCTGGACGGGCAAATTTAACTCTCATTTCCCACCAGGAAGAGGAATTAACCAAAGGCTCAGCGAGCCAGCCGGAACCAGATTAGGGCCTGAAGCCATCCTGCGGTGTTGCGGCCAGGTCACAAGAAAGCGAGTTGAAGAAAGGAGCTCAGGGGCACTGCAATCGACAAACCAGCAGAGTTATAAATGACAGCTATCGTCCAAAAATAGACTGAAGTAAGGCTGCCAAGAGGACTTGAAAGCGGGGCAGAATTGCAGGAAACCGATTTCAGGAGGTACACTGGAATTGCATTGAAAGCATAGGAAAAGAGGCAGAACGTCCACAATGATGCACTTGGCCAAAAAGGGCGTATGCGTTTTTTCCTGAATATATTCAGGAAAAAAAGCATACGCCCTTTTTGGCCAACCAAGCAAGCTTGCAAAGGAAATCTGCACTACAATGAAGTCTCACTTCCCCCCGGTCAAAAGGGCCATCTGAAAAAAGTGTAAAATCCAGAAAGGCAACAGGCCATTGAGAACTGGGAGCCTTGTTATGCTGATGGGCGGGATGTAAATTGCCAACAGACACTTGGGAGAAGTGTATGGTGTTTCCTGAAACATCTAAAAAACAAAGCAACAGAGCCTAGGGCACTTCCACTTATGGACCTATAGCTTAGGGAAATTAAAATCAAAAAGACACAGCCACCCGAAAGTTTGGAATGGCTCTGTTTACAAGAACCTCGTTTACAGTACAAGTTCAACATCGCAGAAAGTGAAAAATGCATAAAGAAGTTGTGGTATTCACTTACAAAGCAATATCACTCAGCAATGAAATCTATGTCATCAGGCCCTTAGCAGCACAATGAGTGGATTCAGGTATGATGATTCTAACTGAAATAAGTCACACAGAAAAAGAAACATCATAAGATATCAGTAATACACCGAATGGAAACTTGGCTACACAGGAACTGAATTACAGAACAGAACAGGGTCTCAAATTTAGAAAACCAACTTATGCTTGCTTAAGGGTAAAGGTGAGTTGGGGTGCTGCATAAAACCAGAGATTGAAATGAGCACAGATAAAGTTCCTTAAGCCAAATATGGAATAGACAAGAGCTACTCCTTGCTCAACGAAATGGACTCAACACCGCATATTAAACGCCTAAGAATGTACCTGACTAGTAAGTATCTTAAAACCTATGGATTGCTATGTCTCCGAAGGAGAATCAAGCATGTGTACAGGGGCATAAACGCAGCAGTGATAGGATTGGAGAGGTTCGGTGAGCAAATGAAGACCCTTTGAAGTCATATTGCATGGTACCCATTACACGGGTTTCAACTACCCAGGTTTTAGGTATTCTTCCTTCAGCTAAAACATGCATGTGGAACCTAGAGTATGATCAACCATGTGATCGGGAGACGTGTTCAAATATGTCTCAGTTTTCCTCCCCTGGTACTCGGGTGCAACATTCCAGACGCTTTACTAACACTCTCCTCACTTGGAGAGTCAGCGCCTTTAACCTCCTGTTTGGCCCAGTTTGCAATTTCTGCGGAAGATGAACAGGAATAGCGAGAACCAATGAGAGGCTAGCTGGAGGTGTCTGGACGGGCAAATTTAACTCTCATTTCCCACCAGGAAGAGGAAATAACCAAAGGCTCAGCGTGCCGTACCGGAACCAGATTAGGGCCTGAAGCCATCCTGCGGTGTTGCGGCCAGCTCAAAAGAAAGCGAGTTGAAGAAAGGAGCTCAGGGGCACTGTAATTCACAAACCTGCAGAGTTATAAATGACAGCTATCGTCCAAAAATAGACTGAAGTAAGGCTGCCAAGAGGACTTGAAAGCGGGGCAGAATTGCAGGAAACCGATTTCAGGAGGTAGACTGGAATTGCATTGAAAGCATAGGAAAAGAGGCAGAACGTCCACAATGATGCACTTGGCCAAAAAGGGCGTATGCGTTTTTTCCTGAATATATTCAGGAAAAAACGCATACGCCCTTTTTGGCCAACCAACCAAGCTTGCAAAGGAAATCTGCACTACAATGAAGTCTCACTTCCCCCCGGTCAAAAGGGCCATCTGAAAAAAGTGTAAAATCCAGAAAGGCAGGACAGGCCATGGAGAACTGGGAGCCTTGTTATGCTGATGGGCGGGATGTAAATTGCCAACAACCACTCGGGAGAAGTGTATGGTGTTTCCTGAAACATCTAAAAAACAAAGCAACAGAACCTAGGGCACTTCCACTTATGGTCCTATAGCTTAGGGAAATTAAAATCAAAAAGACACAGCCACCCCAAAGTTTGGAACGGCTCTGTTTACAAGAACCTTGTTTACAGTACAAGTTCAACATTGCGGAAAGTGAAAAATGGATAAAGAAGTTGTGGTATTTACTTACAAAGCAATATCACTCAGCAATGAAATCTGTGTCATCAGGCCCTTAGCAGCACAATGAGTGGATTCAGGTATGATGATTCTAACTGAAATAAGTCACACAGAAAAAGAAACATCATAAGATATCAGTAATACACGGAATGGAAACTTGGCTACACAGGAACTGAATTACAGAACAGAACAGGGTCTCAAATTTAGAAAACCAACTTATGCTTGCTTAAGGGTAAAGGTGAGTTGGGGTGCTGCATAAAACCAGAGATTGAAATGAGCACAGATAAAGTTCCTTAAGCCAAATATGGAATAGACAAGAGCTACTCCTTGCTCAACGAAATGGACTCAACACCGCATATTAAACGCCTAAGAATGTACCTGACTAGTAAGTATCTTAAAACATATGGATTGCTATGTCTCCGACAGAGAATCAAGCGTGTGTACAGGGGCATAAACGCAGCAGTGATAGGATTGGAGAGGTTCGGTGAGCAAATGAAGACCCTTTGAAGTCATATTGCATGGTACCCATTCCACGGGGTTCAAATACCCAGGTTTAAGGTATTCTTCCTTCAGCTAAAAGATGCATGTGGAAACCAAGTATGATCAACCATGTGAACGGGAGACGTGTTCAAATATTTCTCAGTTTTCCTCCCCTGGTACTCGGGTGCAACATTTCAGACGCTTTACTAACACTCTCCCCACTTGGAGAGTCAGCGCCTTTAACCTCCTGTTTGGCCCAGTTTGCAATTTCTTGGAAGATGAACAGGAATAGCGAGAACCAATGAGAGACTAGCTGGAGGTGTCTGGACGGGCAAATTTAACTCTCATTTCCCACCAGGAAGAGGAATTAACCAAAGGCTCAGCGAGCCATGCCGGAACCAGTTTAGGGCCTGAAGCCATCCTGCGGTGTTGCGGCCAGGTCACAAGAAAGCGAGTTGAAGAAAGGAGCTCAGGGGCACTGCAATCGACAAACCAGCAGAGTTATAAATGACAGCTATCGTCCAAAAATAGACTGAAGTAAGGCTACCAAGAGGACTTGAAAGCGGGGCAGAATTGCAGGAAACCGATTTCAGGAGGTAGACTGGAATTGCATTGAAAGCATAGGAAAAGAGGCAGAACGTCCACAATGATGCACTTGGCCAAAAAGGGCGTATGCGTTTTTTCCTGAATATATTCAGGAAAAAAAGCATACGCCCTTTTTGGCCAACCAAGCAAGCTTGCAAAGGAAATCTGCACTACAATGAAGTCTCACTTCCCCCCGGTCAAAAGGGCCATCTGAAAAAAGTGTAAAATCCAGAAAGGCAACAGGCCATTGAGAACTGGGAGCCTTGTTATGCTGATCGGCGGGATGTAAATTGCCAACAGACACCTGGGAGAAGTGTATGGTGTTTCCTGAAACATCTAAAAAACAAAGCAACAGAGCCTAGGGCACTTCCACTTATGGACCTATAGCTTAGGGAAATTAAAATCAAAAAGACACAGCCACCCGAAAGTTTGGAATGGCTCTGTTTACAAGAACCTCGTTTACAGTACAAGTTCAACATCGCAGAAAGTGAAAAATGCATAAAGAAGTTGTGGTATTCACTTACAAAGCAATATCACTCAGCAATGAAATCTATGTCATCAGGCCCTTAGCAGCACAATGAGTGGATTCAGGTATGATGATTCTAACTGAAATAAGTCACACAGAAAAAGAAACATCATAAGATATCAGTAATACACCGAATGGAAACTTGGCTACACAGGAACTGAATTACAGAACAGAACAGGGTCTCAAATTTAGAAAACCAACTTATGCTTGCTTAAGGGTAAAGGTGAGTTGGGGTGCTGCATAAAACCAGAGATTGAAATGAGCACAGATAAAGTTCCTTAAGCCAAATATGGAATAGACAAGAGCTACTCCTTGCTCAACGAAATGGACTCAACACCGCATATTAAACGCCTAAGAATGTACCTGACTAGTAAGTATCTTAAAACCTATGGATTGCTATGTCTCCGAAGGAGAATCAAGCATGTGTACAGGGGCATAAACGCAGCAGTGATAGGATTGGAGAGGTTCGGTGAGCAAATGAAGACCCTTTGAAGTCATATTGCATGGTACCCATTACACGGGTTTCAACTACCCAGGTTTTAGGTATTCTTCCTTCAGCTAAAACATGCATGTGGAACCTAGAGTATGATCAACCATGTGATCGGGAGACGTGTTCAAATATGTCTCAGTTTTCCTCCCCTGGTACTCGGGTGCAACATTCCAGACGCTTTACTAACACTCTCCTCACTTGGAGAGTCAGCGCCTTTAACCTCCTGTTTGGCCCAGTTTGCAATTTCTGCGGAAGATGAACAGGAATAGCGAGAACCAATGAGAGGCTAGCTGGAGGTGTCTGGACGGGCAAATTTAACTCTCATTTCCCACCAGGAAGAGGAAATAACCAAAGGCTCAGCGTGCCGTACCGGAACCAGATTAGGGCCTGAAGCCATCCTGCGGTGTTGCGGCCAGCTCAAAAGAAAGCGAGTTGAAGAAAGGAGCTCAGGGGCACTGTAATTCACAAACCTGCAGAGTTATAAATGACAGCTATCGTCCAAAAATAGACTGAAGTAAGGCTGCCAAGAGGACTTGAAAGCGGGGCAGAATTGCAGGAAACCGATTTCAGGAGGTAGACTGGAATTGCATTGAAAGCATAGGAAAAGAGGCAGAACGTCCACAATGATGCACTTGGCCAAAAAGGGCGTATGCGTTTTTTCCTGAATATATTCAGGAAAAAACGCATACGCCCTTTTTGGCCAACCAACCAAGCTTGCAAAGGAAATCTGCACTACAATGAAGTCTCACTTCCCCCCGGTCAAAAGGGCCATCTGAAAAAAGTGTAAAATCCAGAAAGGCAGGACAGGCCATGGAGAACTGGGAGCCTTGTTATGCTGATGGGCGGGATGTAAATTGCCAACAACCACTCGGGAGAAGTGTATGGTGTTTCCTGAAACATCTAAAAAACAAAGCAACAGAACCTAGGGCACTTCCACTTATGGTCCTATAGCTTAGGGAAATTAAAATCAAAAAGACACAGCCACCCCAAAGTTTGGAACGGCTCTGTTTACAAGAACCTTGTTTACAGTACAAGTTCAACATTGCGGAAAGTGAAAAATGGATAAAGAAGTTGTGGTATTTACTTACAAAGCAATATCACTCAGCAATGAAATCTGTGTCATCAGGCCCTTAGCAGCACAATGAGTGGATTCAGGTATGATGATTCTAACTGAAATAAGTCACACAGAAAAAGAAACATCATAAGATATCAGTAATACACGGAATGGAAACTTGGCTACACAGGAACTGAATTACAGAACAGAACAGGGTCTCAAATTTAGAAAACCAACTTATGCTTGCTTAAGGGTAAAGGTGAGTTGGGGTGCTGCATAAAACCAGAGATTGAAATGAGCACAGATAAAGTTCCTTAAGCCAAATATGGAATAGACAAGAGCTACTCCTTGCTCAACGAAATGGACTCAACACCGCATATTAAACGCCTAAGAATGTACCTGACTAGTAAGTATCGTAAAACATATGGATTGCTATGTCTCCGACAGAGAATCAAGCGTGTGTACAGGGGCATAAACGCAGCAGTGATAGGATTGGAGAGGTTCGGTGAGCAAATGAAGACCCTTTGAAGTCATATTGCATGGTACCCATTCCACGGGGTTCAAATACCCAGGTTTAAGGTATTCTTCCTTCAGCTAAAAGATGCATGTGGAAACCAAGTATGATCAACCATGTGAACGGGAGACGTGTTCAAATATTTCTCAGTTTTCCTCCCCTGGTACTCGGGTGCAACATTTCAGACGCTTTACTAACACTCTCCCCACTTGGAGAGTCAGCGCCTTTAACCTCCTGTTTGGCCCAGTTTGCAATTTCTTGGAAGATGAACAGGAATAGCGAGAACCAATGAGAGACTAGCTGGAGGTGTCTGGACGGGCAAATTTAACTCTCATTTCCCACCAGGAAGAGGAATTAACCAAAGGCTCAGCGAGCCATGCCGGAACCAGTTTAGGGCCTGAAGCCATCCTGCGGTGTTGCGGCCAGGTCACAAGAAAGCGAGTTGAAGAAAGGAGCTCAGGGGCACTGCAATCGACAAACCAGCAGAGTTATAAATGACAGCTATCGTCCAAAAATAGACTGAAGTAAGGCTACCAAGAGGACTTGAAAGCGGGGCAGAATTGCAGGAAACCGATTTCAGGAGGTAGACTGGAATTGCATTGAAAGCATAGGAAAAGAGGCAGAACGTCCACAATGATGCACTTGGCCAAAAAGGGCGTATGCGTTTTTTCCTGAATATATTCAGGAAAAAAAGCATACGCCCTTTTTGGCCAACCAAGCAAGCTTGCAAAGGAAATCTGCACTACAATGAAGTCTCACTTCCCCCCGGTCAAAAGGGCCATCTGAAAAAAGTGTAAAATCCAGAAAGGCAACAGGCCATTGAGAACTGGGAGCCTTGTTATGCTGATCGGCGGGATGTAAATTGCCAACAGACACCTGGGAGAAGTGTATGGTGTTTCCTGAAACATCTAAAAAACAAAGCAACAGAGCCTAGGGCACTTCCACTTATGGACCTATAGCTTAGGGAAATTAAAATCAAAAAGACACAGCCACCCGAAAGTTTGGAATGGCTCTGTTTACAAGAACCTCGTTTACAGTACAAGTTCAACATCGCAGAAAGTGAAAAATGCATAAAGAAGTTGTGGTATTCACTTACAAAGCAATATCACTCAGCAATGAAATCTATGTCATCAGGCCCTTAGCAGCACAATGAGTGGATTCAGGTATGATGATTCTAACTGAAATAAGTCACACAGAAAAAGAAACATCATAAGATATCAGTAATACACCGAATGGAAACTTGGCTACACAGGAACTGAATTACAGAACAGAACAGGGTCTCAAATTTAGAAAACCAACTTATGCTTGCTTAAGGGTAAAGGTGAGTTGGGGTGCTGCATAAAACCAGAGATTGAAATGAGCACAGATAAAGTTCCTTAAGCCAAATATGGAATAGACAAGAGCTACTCCTTGCTCAACGAAATGGACTCAACACCGCATATTAAACGCCTAAGAATGTACCTGACTAGTAAGTATCTTAAAACCTATGGATTGCTATGTCTCCGAAGGAGAATCAAGCATGTGTACAGGGGCATAAACGCAGCAGTGATAGGATTGGAGAGGTTCGGTGAGCAAATGAAGACCCTTTGAAGTCATATTGCATGGTACCCATTACACGGGTTTCAACTACCCAGGTTTTAGGTATTCTTCCTTCAGCTAAAACATGCATGTGGAACCTAGAGTATGATCAACCATGTGATCGGGAGACGTGTTCAAATATGTCTCAGTTTTCCTCCCCTGGTACTCGGGTGCAACATTCCAGACGCTTTACTAACACTCTCCTCACTTGGAGAGTCAGCGCCTTTAACCTCCTGTTTGGCACAGTTTGCAATTTCTGCGGAAGATGAACAGGAATAGCGAGAACCAATGAGAGGCTAGCTGGAGGTGTCTGGACGGGCAAATTTAACTCTCATTTCCCACCAGGAAGAGGAAATAACCAAAGGCTCAGCGTGCCGTACCGGAACCAGATTAGGGCCTGAAGCCATCGTGCGGTGTTGCGGCCAGCTCAAAAGAAAGCGAGTTGAAGAAAGGAGCTCAGGGGCACTGTAATTCACAAACCTGCAGAGTTATAAATGATAGCTATCGTCCAAAAATAGACTGAAGTAAGGCTGCCAAGAGGACTTGAAAGCGGGGCAGAATTGCAGGAAACCGATTTCAGGAGGTAGACTGGAATTGCATTGAAAGCATAGGAAAAGAGGCAGAACGTCCACAATGATGCACTTGGCCAAAAAGGGCGTATGCGTTTTTTCCTGAATATATTCAGGAAAAAACGCATACGCCCTTTTTGGCCAACCAACCAAGCTTGCAAAGGAAATCTGCACTACAATGAAGTCTCACTTCCCCCCGGTCAAAAGGGCCATCTGAAAAAAGTGTAAAATCCAGAAAGGCAGGACAGGCCATGGAGAACTGGGAGCCTTGTTATGCTGATGGGCGGGATGTAAATTGCCAACAACCACTCGGGAGAAGTGTATGGTGTTTCCTGAAACATCTAAAAAACAAAGCAACAGAACCTAGGGCACTTCCACTTATGGTCCTATAGCTTAGGGAAATTAAAATCAAAAAGACACAGCCACCCCAATGTTTGGAACGGCTCTGTTTACAAGAACCTTGTTTACAGTACAAGTTCAACATCGCGGAAAGTGAAAAATGGATAAAGAAGTTGTGGTATTTACTTACAAAGCAATATCACTCAGCAATGAAATCTGTGTCATCAGGCCCTTAGCAGCACAATGAGTGGATTCAGGTATGATGATTCTAACTGAAATAAGTCACACAGAAAAAGAAACATCATAAGATATCAGTAATACACGGAATGGAAACTTGGCTACACAGGAACTGAATTACAGAACAGAACAGGGTCTCAAATTTAGAAAACCAACTTATGCTTGCTTAAGGGTAAAGGTGAGTTGGGGTGCTGCATAAAACCAGAGATTGAAATGAGCACAGATAAAGTTCCTTAAGCCAAATATGGAATAGACAAGAGCTACTCCTTGCTCAACGAAATGGACTCAACACCGCATATTAAACGCCTAAGAATGTACCTGACTAGTAAGTATCTTAAAACCTATGGATTGCTATGTCTCCGACAGAGAATCAAGCGTGTGTACAGGGGCATAAACGCAGCAGTGATAGGATTGGAGAGGTTCGGTGAGCAAATGAAGACCCTTTGAAGTCATATTGCATGGTACCCATTCCACGGGGTTCAAATACCCAGGTTTAAGGTATTCTTCCTTCAGCTAAAAGATGCATGTGGAACCCAAGTATGATCAACCATGTGAACGGGAGACGTGTTCAAATATGTCTCAGTTTTCCTCCCCTGGTACTCGGGTGCAACATTCCAGACGCTTTACTAACACTCTCCCGACTTGGAGAGTCAGTCCCTTTAACCTCCTGTTTGGCCCAGTTTGCAATTTCTGCGGAAGATGAACAGGAATAGCGAGAACCAATGAGAGACTAGCTGGAGGTGTCTGGACGGGCAAATTTAACTCTCATTTCCCACCAGGAAGAGGAATTAACCAAAGGCTCAGCATGCCGGGCCGGAACCAGATTAGGGCCTGAAGCCATCCTGCGGTGTTGCAGCCAGGTCACAAGAAAGCGAGTTGAAGAAAGGAGCTCAGGGGCACTGCAATCGACAAACCAGCAGAGTTATAAATGACAGCTATCGTCCAAAAATAGACTGAAGTAAGGCTGCCAAGAGGACTTGAAAGCGGGGCAGAATTGCAGGAAACCGATTTCAGGAGGTACACTGGAATTGCATTGAAAGCATAGGAAAAGAGGCAGAACGTCCACAATGATGCACTTGGCCAAAAAGGGCATATGCGTTTTTTCCTGAATATATTCAGGAAAAAACACATACGCCCTTTTTGGCCAACCAAGCAAGCTTGCAAAGGAAATCTGCACTACAATGAAGTCTCACTTCCCCCCGGTCAAAAGGGCCATCTGAAAAAAGTGTAAAATCCAGAAAGGCAACAGGCCATTGAGAACTGTTAGCCTTGTTATGCTGATGGGCGGGATGTAAATTGCCAACAGACACCTGGGAGAAGTGTATGGTGTTTCCTGAAACATCTAAAAAACAAAGCAACAGAGCCTAGGGCACTTCCACTTATGGACCTATAGCTTAGGGAAATTAAAATCAAAAAGACACAGCCACCCGAAAGTTTGGAATGGCTCTGTTTACAAGAACCTCGTTTACAGTACAAGTTCAACATCGCAGAAAGTGAAAAATGGATAAAGAAGTTGTGGTATTCACTTACAAAGCAATATCACTCAGCAATGAAATCTATGTCATCAGGCCCTTAGCAGCACAATGAGTGGATTCAGGTATGATGATTCTAACTGAAATAAGTCACACAGAAAAAGAAACATCATAAGATATCAGTAATACACCGAATGGAAACTTGCCTACACAGGAACTGAATTACAGAACAGAACAGGGTCTCAAATTTAGAAAACCAAGTTATGCTTGCTTAAGGGTAAAGGTGAGTTGGGGTGCTGCATAAAACCAGAGATTGAAATGAGCACAGATAAAGTTCCTTAAGCCAAATATGGAATAGACAAGAGCTACTCCTTGCTCAACGAAATGGACTCAACACCGCATATTAAACGCCTAAGAATGTACCTGACTAGTAAGTATCTTAAAACCTATGGATTGCTATGTCTCCGAAGGAGAATCAAGCATGTGTACAGGGGCATAAACGCAGCAGTGATAGGATTGGAGAGGTTCGGTGAGCAAATGAAGACCCTTTGAAGTCATATTGCATGGTACCCATTACACGGGTTTCAACTACCCAGGTTTTAGGTATTCTTCCTTCAGCTAAAACATGCATGTGGAACCTAGAGTATGATCAACCATGTGATCGGGAGACGTGTTCAAATATGTCTCAGTTTTCCTCCCCTGGTACTCGGGTGCAACATTCCAGACGCTTTACTAACACTCTCCCCACTTGGAGAGTCAGCGCCTTTAACCTCCTGTTTGGCACAGTTTGCAATTTCTGCGGAAGATGAACAGGAATAGCGAGAACCAATGAGAGGCTAGCTGGAGGTGTCTGGACGGGCAAATTTAACTCTCATTTCCCACCAGGAAGAGGAAATAACCAAAGGCTCAGCGTGCCGTACCGGAACCAGATTAGGGCCTGAAGCCATCCTGCGGTGTTGCGGCCAGCTCAAAAGAAAGCGAGTTGAAGAAAGGAGCTCAGGGCACTGTAATTCACAAACCTGCAGAGTTATAAATGACAGCTATCGTCCAAAAATAGACTGAAGTAAGGCTGCCAAGAGGACTTGAAAGCGGGGCAGAATTGCAGGAAACCGATTTCAGGAGGTAGACTGGAATTGCATTGAAAGCATAGGAAAAGAGGCAGAACGTCCACAATGATGCACTTGGCCAAAAAGGGCGTATGCGTTTTTTCCTGAATATATTCAGGAAAAAACGCATACGCCCTTTTTGGCCAACCAAGCAAGCTTGCAAAGGAAATCTGCACTACAATGAAGTCTCACTTCCCCCCGGTCAAAAGGGCCATCTGAAAAAAGTGTAAAATCCAGAAAGGCAGGACAGGCCATGGAGAACTGGGAGCCTTGTTATGCTGATGGGCGGGATGTAAATTGCCAACAACAACTCGGGAGAAGTGTATGGTGTTTCCTGAAACATCTAAAAAACAAAGCAACAGAACCTAGGGCACTTCCACTTATGGTCCTATAGCTTAGGGAAATTAAAATCAAAAAGACACAGCCACCCCAAAGTTTGGAACGGCTCTGTTTACAAGAACCTTGTTTACAGTACAAGTTCAACATCGCGGAAAGTGAAAAATGGATAAAGAAGTTGTGGTATTTACTTACAAAGCAATATCACTCAGCAATGAAATCTGTGTCATCAGGCCCTTAGCAGCACAATGAGTGGATTCAGGTATGATGATTCTAACTGAAATAAGTCACACAGAAAAAGAAACATCATAAGATATCAGTAATACACGGAATGGAAACTTGGCTACACAGGAACTGAATTACAGAACAGAACAGGGTCTCAAATTTAGAAAACCAACTTATGCTTGCTTAAGGGTAAAGGTGAGTTGGGGTGCTGCATAAAACCAGAGATTGAAATGAGCACAGATAAAGTTCCTTAAGCCAAATATGGAATAGACAAGAGCTACTCCTTGCTCAACGAAATGGACTCAACACCGCATATTAAACGCCTAAGAATGTACCTGACTAGTAAGTATCTTAAAACCTATGGATTGCTATGTCTCCGACAGAGAATCAAGCGTGTGTACAGGGGCATAAACGCAGCAGTGATAGGATTGGAGAGGTTCGGTGAGCAAATGAAGACCCTTTGAAGTCATATTGCATGGTACCCATTCCACGGGGTTCAAATACCCAGGTTTAAGGTATTCTTCCTTCAGCTAAAAGATGCATGTGGAACCCAAGTATGATCAACCATGTGAACGGGAGACGTGTTCAAATATGTCTCAGTTTTCCTCCCCTGGTACTCGGGTGCAACATTCCAGACGCTTTACTAACACTCTCCCGACTTGGAGAGTCAGTCCCTTTAACCTCCTGTTTGGCCCAGTTTGCAATTTCTGCGGAAGATGAACAGGAATAGCGAGAACCAATGAGAGACTAGCTGGAGGTGTCTGGACGGGCAAATTTAACTCTCATTTCCCACCAGGAAGAGGAATTAACCAAAGGCTCAGCATGCCGGGCCGGAACCAGATTAGGGCCTGAAGCCATCCTGCGGTGTTGCAGCCAGGTCACAAGAAAGCGAGCTGAAGAAAGGAGCTCAGGGGCACTGCAATCGACAAACCAGCAGAGTTATAAATGACAGCTATCGTCCAAAAATAGACTGAAGTAAGGCTGCCAAGAGGACTTGAAAGCGGGGCAGAATTGCAGGAAACCGATTTCAGGAGGTACACTGGAATTGCATTGAAAGCATAGGAAAAGAGGCAGAACGTCCACAATGATGCACTTGGCCAAAAAGGGCGTATGCGTTTTTTCCTGAATATATTCAGGAAAAAACGCATACGCCCTTTTTGGCCAACCAAGCAAGCTTGCAATGGAAATCTGCACTACAATGAAGTCTCACTTCCCCCCAGTCAAAAGGGCCATCTGAAAAAAGTGTAAAATCCAGAAAGGCAACAGGCCATTGAGAACTGGGAGCCTTGTTATGCTGATGGGCGGGATGTAAATTGCCAACAGACACCTGGGAGAAGTGTATGATGTTTCCTGAAACATCTAAAAAACAAAGCAACAGAGCCTAGGGCACTTCCACTTATGGACCTATAGCTTAGGGAAATTAAAATCAAAAAGACACAGCCACCCGAAAGTTTGGAATGGCTCTGTTTACAAGAACCTCGTTTACAGTACAAGTTCAACATCGCAGAAAGTGAAAAATGCATAAAGAAGTTGTGGTATTCACTTACAAAGCAATATCACTCAGCAATGAAATCTGTGTCATCAGGCCCTTAGCAGCACAATGAGTGGATTCAGGTATGATGATTCTAACTGAAATAAGTCACACAGAAAAAGAAACATCATAAGATATCAGTAATACACCGAATGGAAACTTGGCTACACAGGAACTGAATTACAGAACAGAACAGGGTCTCAAATTTAGAAAACCAACTTATGCTTGCTTAAGAGTAAAGGTGAGTTGGGGTGCTGCATAAAACCAGAGATTGAAATGAGCACAGATAAAGTTCCTTAAGCCAAATATGGAATAGACAAGAGCTACTCCTTGCTCAACGAAATGGACTCAACACCGCATATTAAACGCCTAAGAATGTACCTGACTAGTAAGTATCTTAAAACCTATGGATTGCTATGTCTCCGAAGGAGAATCAAGCATGTGTACAGGGGCATAAACGCAACAGTGATAGGATTGGAGAGGTTCGGTGAGCAAATGAAGACCCTTTGAAGTCATATTGCATGGTACCCATTCCACGGGTTTCAACTACCCAGGTTTTAGGTATTCTTCCTTCAGCTAAAACATGCATGTGGAACCTAGAGTATGATCAACCATGTGATCGGGAGACGTGTTCAAATATGTCTCAGTTTTCCTCCCCTGGTACTCGGGTGCAACATTCCAGACGCTTTACTAACACTCTCCCCACTTGGAGAGTCAGCGCCTTTAACCTCCTGTTTGGCACAGTTTGCAATTTCTGCGGAAGATGAACAGGAATAGCGAGAACCAATGAGAGGCTAGCTGGAGGTGTCTGGACGGGCAAATTTAACTCTCATTTCCCACCAGGAAGATGAAATAACCAAAGGCTCAGCGTGCCGTACCGGAACCAGATTAGGGCCTGAAGCCATCCTGCGGTGTTGCGGCCAGCTCAAAAGAAAGCGAGTTGAAGAAAGGAGCTCAGGGCACTGTAATTCACAAACCTGCAGAGTTATAAATGACAGCTATCGTCCAAAAATAGACTGAAGTAAGGCTGCCAAGAGGACTTGAAAGCGGGGCAGAATTGCAGGAAACCGATTTCAGGAGGTAGACTGGAATTGCATTGAAAGCATAGGAAAAGAGGCAGAACGTCCACAATGATGCACTTGGCCAAAAAGGGCGTATGCGTTTTTTCCTGAATATATTCAGGAAAAAACGCATACGCCCTTTTTCGCCAACCAAGCAAGCTTGCAAAGGAAATCTGCACTACAATGAAGTCTCACTTCCCCCCGGTCAAAAGGGCCATCTGAAAAAAGTGTAAAATCCAGAAAGGCAGGACAGGCCATGGAGAACTGGGAGCCTTGTTATGCTGATGGGCGGGATGTAAATTGCCAACAACCACTCGGGAGAAGTGTATGGTGTTTCCTGAAACATCTAAAAAACAAAGCAACAGAACCTAGGGCACTTCCACTTATGGTCCTATAGCTTAGGGAAATTAAAATCAAAAAGACACAGCCACCCCAAAGTTTGGAACGGCTCTGTTTACAAGAACCTTGTTTACAGTACAAGTTCAACATCGCGGAAAGTGAAAAATGGATAAAGAAGTTGTGGTATTTACTTACAAAGCAATATCACTCAGCAATGAAATCTGTGTCATCAGGCCCTTAGCAGCACAATGAGTGGATTCAGGTATGATGATTCTAACTGAAATAAGTCACACAGAAAAAGAAACATCATAAGATATCAGTAATACACGGAATGGAAACTTGGCTACACAGGAACTGAATTACAGAACAGAACAGGGTCTCAAATTTAGAAAACCAAGTTATGCTTGCTTAAGGGTAAAGGTGAGTTGGGGTGCTGCATAAAACCAGAGATTGAAATGAGCACAGATAAAGTTCCTTAAGCCAAATATGGAATAGACAAGAGCTACTCCTTGCTCAACGAAATGGACTCAACACCGCATATTAAACGCCTAAGAATGTACCTGACTAGTAAGTATCGTAAAACCTATGGATTGCTATGTCTCCAAAAGAGAATCAAGCATGTGTACAGGGGCATAAACGCAGCAGTGATAGGATTGGAGAGGTTCGTGAGCAAATGAAGACCCTTTGAAGTCATATTGCATGGTACCCATTCCACGGGTTTCAAATACACAGGTTTAACGTATTCTTCCTTCAGCTAAAAGATGCATGTGGAACCCAAGTATGATCAACTATGTGAACGGGAGACGTGTTCAAATATGTTTCAGTTTTCCTCCCCTGGTACTCGGGTGCAACATTCCAGACGCTTTACTAACACTCTCCCCACTTGGAGAGTCAGCGCCTTTAACCTCCTGTTTGGCCCAGTTTGCAATTTCTGCGGAAGATGAACAGGAATAGCGAGAACCAATGAGAGGCTAGCTGGAGGTTTCTGGACGGGCAAATTTAACTCTCATTTCCCACCAGGAAGAGGAAATAACCAAACGCTCAGCGTGCCGTGCCGGAACCATATTAGGGCCTGAAGCCATCCTGCGGTGTTGCGGTCAGGTCACAAGAAAGCGAGTTGAAGAAAGGAGCTCAGGGGCACTGTAATTCACAAACCTGCAGAGTTATAAATGACAGCTATCGTCCAAAAATAGACTGAAGTAAGGCTGCCAAGAGGACTTGAAAGCGGGGCAGAATTGCAGGAAACCGATTTCAGGAGGTAGACTGGAATTGCATTGAAAGCATAGGAAAAGAGGCAGAACGTCCACAATGATGCACTTGGCCAAAAAGGGCGTATGCGTTTTTTCCTGAATATATTCAGGAAAAAACGCATACGCCATTTTTGGCCAACCAAGCAAGCTTGCAAAGGAAATCTGCACTACAATGAAGTCTCACTTCCCCCCGGTCAAAAGGGCCATCTGAAAAAAGTGTAAAATCCAGAAAGGCAGGACAGGCCATGGAGAACTGGGAGCCTTGTTATGCTGATGGGCGGGATGTAAACTGCCAACAGACACTCGGGAGAAGTGTATGGTGTTTCCTGAAACATCTAAAAAACAAAGCAACAGAGCCTAGGGCACTGCCACTTATGGTCCTATAGCTTAGGGAAATTAAAATCAAAAAGACACAGCCACCCCAAAGTTTGGGACGCCTCTGTTTACAAGAACCTCGTTTACAGTACAAGTTCAACATCGCAGAAAGTGAAAAATGGATAAAGAAGTTGTGGTATTCACTTACAAAGCAATATCACTCAGCAATGAAATCTATGTCATCAGGCCCGTAGCAGCATAATGAGTGGATTCAGGTACGATGATTCTAACTGAAATAAGTCACACAGAAAAAGAAACATCATAAGATATCAGTAATACACGGAATGGAAACTTGGCTACACAGGAACTGAATTACAGAACAGAACAGGGTCTCAAATTTAGAAAACCAACTTATGCTTGCTTAAGGGGAAAGGTGAGTTGGGGTGCTGCATAAAACCAGAGATTGAAATGAGCACAGATAAGGTTCCTTAAGCCAAATATGGAATAGACAAGAGCTACTCATTGCTCAACGAAATGGACTCAACACCGCATATTAAACGCCTAAGAATGTACCTGACTAGTAAGTATCTTAAAACCTATAGATTGCTATGTCTCCGAAAGAGAATCAAGCATGTGTACAGGGGCATAAACGCAGCAGTGATAGGATTGGAGAGGTTCGGTGAGCAAATGAAGACCCTTTGAAGTCATATTGCATGGTACCCATTCCACGGGTTTCAACTACCCAGGTTTAAGGTATTCTTCCTTCAGCTAAAACATGCATGTGGAACCTAGAGCATGATCAACCATGTGATTGGGAGAAGTGTTCAAATATGTCTCAGTTTTTGTACCCTGGTACTCGGGTGCAACATTCCAGACGCTTTACTAACACTCTCCCGACTTGGAGAGTCAGTCCCTTTAACCTCCTGTTTGGCCCAGTTTGCAATTTCTGCGGAAGATGAACAGGAATAGCGAGAACCATTGAGAGACTAGCTTGAGGTGTCTGGACGGGCAAATTTAACTCTCATTTCCCACCAGGAAGAGGAAATAACCAAAGGCTCAGCGTGCCGTGCCAGAAACAGATTAGGGCCTGAAGCCATCCTGCAGTGTTGCGGCCAGGTCACAAGAAAGCGAGTTGAAGAAAGGAGCTCAGGGGCACTGTAATTCACAAACCTGCAGAGTTATAAATGACAGCTATCGTCCAAAAATAGACTGAAGTAAGGCTGCCAAGAGGACTTGAAAGCGGGGCAGAATTGCAGGAAATCGATTTCAGGAGGTAGACTGGAATTGCATTGAAAGCATAGGAAAAGAGGCAGAACGTCCACAATGATGCACTTGGCCAAAAAGGGCGTATGCGTTTTTTCCTGAATATATTCAGGAAAAAACGCATACGCCCTTTTTGGCCAACCAAGCAAACTTGCAAAGGAAATCTGCACTACAATGAAGTCTCACTTCCCCCCGGTCAAAAGGGCCATCTGAAAAAAGTGTAAAATCCAGAAAGGCAGGACAGGCCATGGAGAACTGGGAGCCTTGTTATGCTGATGGGCGGGATGTAAATTGCCAACAGACACTCCGGAGAAGTGTATGGTGTTTCCTGAAACATCTAAAAAACAAAGCAACAGAGCCTAGGGCACTTCCACTTATGGTCCTATAGCTTAGGGAAATTAAAATCAAAAAGACACAGCCACCCTAAAGTTTGGGACGCCTCTGTTTACAAGAACCTCGTTTACCGTACAAGTGCAATATCACAGAAAGTGAAAAATGGATAAAGAACTTGTGGTATTTACGTACAATGCAGTATCACTCAGCAATGAAATCTATGTCATCAGGCCCGTAGCAGCATCATGAGTGGATTCAGGTACGATGATTCTAACTGAAATAAGTCACACAGAAAAAGAAACATCATAAGATATCAGTAATACACGGAATGGAAACTTGGCTACACAGGAACTGAATTACAGAACAGAACAGGGTCTCAAATTTAGAAAACCAACTTATGCTTGCTTAAGGGGAAAGGTGAGTTGCGGTGCTGCATAAAACCAGAGATTGAAATGAGCACAGATAAAGTTCCTTAAGCCAAATATGGAATAGACAAGAGCTACTCCTTGCTCAACGAAATGGACTCAACACCGCATATTAAACGCCTAAGAATGTACCTGACTAGTAAGTATCTTAAAACCTATGGATTGCTATGTCTCCGAAAGAGAATCAAGCATGTGTACAGGGGCATAAATGCAGCAGTGATAGGATTGGAGATGTTCGGTGAGCAAATGAAGACCCTTTGAAGTCATATTGCATGGTACCCATTCCACGGGTTTCAACTACCCAGGTTTTAGGTATTCTTCCTTCAGCTAAAACATGCATGTGGAACCCAGAGTATGATCAACCATGTGATCGGGAGACGTGTTCAAATATGTCTCAGTTTTCGTACCCTGGTACTCGGGTGCAACATTCCAGATGCTTTACTAACACTCTCCCGACTTGGAGAGTCAGTCCCTTTAACCTCCTGTTTGGCCCAGTTTGCAATTTCTGCGGAAGATGAACAGGAATAGCGAGAACCATTGAGAGACTAGCTTGAGGTGTCTGGACGGGCAAATTTAACTCTCATTTCCCACCAGGAAGAGGAAATAACCAAAGGCTCAGCGTGCCGTGCCAGAAACAGATTAGGGCCTGAAGCCATCCTGCAGTGTTGCGGCCAGGTCACAAGAAAGCGAGTTGAAGAAAGGAGCTCAGGGGCACTGTAATTCACAAACCTGCAGAGTTATAAATGACAGCTATCGTCCAAAAATAGACTGAAGTAAGGCTGCCAAGAGGACTTGAAAGCGGGGCAGAATTGCAGGAAACCGATTTCAGGAGGTAGACTGGAATTGCATTGAAAGCATAGGAAAAGAGGCAGAACGTCCACAATGATGCACTTGGCCAAAAAGGGCGTATGCGTTTTTTCCTGAATATATTCAGGAAAAAACGCATACGCCCTTTTTGGCCAACCAAGCAAACTTGCAAAGGAAATCTGCACTACAATGAAGTCTCACTTCCCCCCGGTCAAAAGGGCCATCTGAAAAAAGTGTAAAATCCAGAAAGGCAGGACAGGCCATGGAGAACTGGGAGCCTTGTTATGCTGATGGGCGGGATGTAAATTGCCAACAGACACTCCGGAGAAGTGTATGGTGTTTCCTGAAACATCTAAAAAACAAAGCAACAGAGCCTAGGGCACTTCCACTTATGGTCCTATAGCTTAGGGAAATTAAAATCAAAAAGACACAGCCACCCTAAAGTTTGGGACGCCTCTGTTTACAAGAACCTCGTTTACCGTACAAGTGCAATATCACAGAAAGTGAAAAATGGATAAAGAACTTGTGGTATTTACGTACAATGCAGTATCACTCAGCAATGAAATCTATGTCATCAGGCCCGTAGCAGCATCATGAGTGGATTCAGGTACGATGATTCTAACTGAAATAAGTCACACAGAAAAAGAAACATCATAAGATATCACTAATACACGGAATGTAAACTTGGCTACACAGGAACTGAATTACAGAACAGAACAGGGTCTCAAATTTAGAAAACCAACTTATGCTTGCTTAAGGGGAAAGGTGAGTTGCGGTGCTGCATAAAACCAGAGATTGAAATGAGCACAGATAAAGTTCCTTAAGCCAAATATGGAATAGACAAGAGCTACTCCTTGCTCAACGAAATGGACTCAACACCGCATATTAAACGCCTAAGAATGTACCTGACTAGTAAGTATCTTAAAACCTATGGATTGCTATGTCTCCGAAAGAGAATCAAGCATGTGTACAGGGGCATAAATGCAGCAGTGATAGGATTGGAGATGTTCGGTGAGCAAATGAAGACCCTTTGAAGTCATATTGCATGGTACCCATTCCACGGGTTTCAACTACCCAGGTTTTAGGTATTCTTCCTTCAGCTAAAACATGCATGTGGAACCCAGAGTATGATCAACCATGTGATCGGGAGACGTGTTCAAATATGTCTCAGTTTTCGTACCCTGGCACTCGGGTGCAACATTCCAGATGCTTTACTAACACTCTCCCGACTTGGAGAGTCAGTCCCTTTAACCTCCTGTTTGGCCCAGTTTGCAATTTCTGCGGAAGATGAACAGGAATAGCGAGAACCAATGAGAGACTAGCTGGAGGTGTCTGGATGGGCAAATTTAACTCTCATTTCCCACCAGGAAGAGGAATTAACCAAAGGCTCAGCGTGCCGTGCCAGAACCAGATTAGGGCCTGAAGCCATCCTGCGGTGTTGCGGCCAGGTCACAAGAAAGCGAGTTGAAGAAAGGAGCTCAGGGGCACTGTAATTCACAAACCTGCAGAGTTATAAATGACAGCTATCGTCCAAAAATATACTGAAGTAAGTCTGCCAAGAGGACTTGAAAGCGGGGCAGAATTACAGGAAACCGATTTCAGGAGGTAGACTGGAATTGCATTGAAAGCATAGGAAAAGAGGCAGAACGTCCACAATGATGCACTTGGCCAAAAAGGGCGTATGCGTTTTTTCCTGAATATATTCAGGAAAAAACGCATACGCCCTTTTTGGCCAACCAAGCAAACTTGCAAAGGAAATCTGCACTACAATGAAGTCTCACTTCCCCCCGGTCAAAAGGGCCATCTGAAAAAAGTGTAAAATCCAGAAAGGCAGGACAGGCCATGGAGAACTGGGAGACTTGTTATGCTGATGGGCGGGATGTAAATTCCCAACAGACACTCGGGAGAAGTGTATGGTGTTTCCTGAAACATCTAAAAAACAAAGCAACAGAGCCTAGGGCACTTCCACTTATGGTCCTATAGCTTAGGGAAATTAAAATCAAAAAGACACAGCCACCCCAAAGTTCGGGACGCCTCCGTTTACAAGAACCTCGTTTACCGTACAAGTTCAATATCACAGAAAGTGAAAAATGGATAAAGAACTTGTGGTACTTACGTACAATGCAGTATCACTCAGCAATGAAATCTATGTCATCAGGCCCGTAGCAGCATAATGAGTGGATTCAGGTACGATGATTCTAACTGAAATAAGTCACACAGAAAAAGAAACATCATAAGATATCACTAATACACGGAATGTAAACTTGGCTACACAGGAACTGCATTCCAAAACAGACCAGGGTCTCAAATTTAGAAAACCAACTTATGCTTGCTTAAGGGGAAAGGTGAGTTGGGGTGCTGCATAAAACCAGAGATTGAAATGAGCACAGATAAAGTTCCTTAAGCCAAATATGGAATAGACAAGAGCTACTCCTTGCTCAACGAAATGGACTCAAAACCCCATATTAAACGCCTAAGAATGTACCTGACTAGTAAGTATCTTAAAACCTATGGATTGCTATGTCTCCAAAAGAGAATCAAGCGTGTGTACAGGGGCATAAATGCAGCAGTGATAGGATTGGAGAGGTTCGGTGAGCAAATGAAGACCCTTTGAAGTCATATTGCACGGTACCCATTCCACGGGTCTCAAATCTCCAGGTTTAAGGTATTCTTCCTTCAGCTAAAACATGCATGTGGAACACAGAGTATGATCAACCATGTGATCGGGAGACGTGTTCAAATATGTCTCAGTTTTCGTACCCTGGTACTCGGGTGCAACATTCCAGATGCTTTACTAACACTCTCCCGACTTGGAGAGTCAGTCCCTTTAACCTCCTGTTTGGCCCAGTTTGCAATTTCTGTGGAAGATGAACAGGAATAGTGAGAACCAATGAGAGACTAGCTGGGGGTGTCTGGATGGGCAAATTTAACTCTCATTTCCCACCAGGAAGAGGAATTAACCAAAGGCTCAGCGTGCCGTGCCAGAACCAGATTAGGGCCTGAAGCCATCCTGTGGTGTTGCGGCCAGGTCACAAGAAAGCGAGTTGAAGAAAGGAGCTCAGGGGCACTGTAATTCACAAACCTGCAGAGTTATAAATGACAGCTATCGTCCAAAAATAGACTGAAGTAAGGCTGCCAAGAGGACTTGAAAGCGGGGCAGAATTGCAGGAAACCGATTTCAGGAGGTAGACTGGAATTGCATTGAAAGCATAGGAAAAGAGGCAGAACGTCCACAATGATGCACTTGGCCAAAAAGGGCGTATGCGTTTTTTCCTGAATATATTCAGGAAAAAACGCATACGCCCTTTTTGGCCAACCAAGCAAGCTTGCAAAGGAAATCTGCACTACAATGAAGTCTCACTTCCCCCCGGTCAAAAGGGCCATCTGAAAAAAGTGTAAAATCCAGAAAGGCAGGACAGGCCATGGAGAACTGGGAGCCTTGTTATGCTGATGGGCGGGATGTAAATTCCCAACAGACACTTGGGAGAAGTGTATGGTGTTTCCTGAAACATCTAAAAAACAAAGCAACAGAGCCTAGGGCACTTCCACTTATGGTCCTATAGCTTAGGGAAATTAAAATCAAAAAGACACAGCCACCCCAAAGTTTGGGACGCCTCCGTTTACAAGAACCTCGTTTACCGTACAAGCTCAATATCACAGAAAGTGAAAAATGGATAAAGAACTTGTGGTACTTACGTACAATGCAGTATCACTCAGCAATGAAATCTATGTCATCAGGCCCGTAGCAGCATAATGAGTGGATTCAGGTACGATGATTCTAACTGAAATAAGTCACACAGAAAAAGAAACATCATAAGATATCACTAATACACGGAATGTAAACTTGGCTACACAGGAACTGCATTCCAAAACAGAACAGGGTCTCAAATTTAGAAAACAAACTTATGCTTGCTTAAGGGGAAAGGTGAGTTGGGGTGCTGCATAAAACCAGAGATTGAAATGAGCACAGATAAAGTTCCTTAAGCCAAATATGGAATAGACAAGAGCTACTCCTTGCTCAAAGAAACGGACTCAACACCGCATATTAAACGCCTAAGAATGTACCTGACTAGTAATTATCTTAAAACCTATGTATTGCTATGTCTCCGAAACAGAATCAAGCATGTGTACAGGGGCATAAACGCAGCAGTGATAGGATTGGAGATGTTCGGTGAGCAAATGAAGACCCTTTGAAGTCATATTGCATGGTACCCATTCCACGGGTCTCAACTCTCCAGGTTTAAGGTATTCTTCCTTCAGCTAAAACATGCATGTGGAACCCAGAGTATGATCAACCATGTGATCGGGAGATGTGTTCAAATATGTCTCAGTTTTCGTACACTGGTACTCGGGTGCAACATTCCAGATGCTTTACTAACACTCTCCCGACTTGGAGAGTCAGTCCCTTTAACCTCCTGTTTGGCCCAGTTTGCAATTTCTGCGGAAGATGAACAGGAATAGCGAGAACCAATGAGAGGCTAGCTGCAGGTGTCTGGACGGGCAAATTTAACTCTCATTTCCCACCAGGAAGAGGAATTAACCAAAGGCTCAGCATGCCGGGCCGGAACCAGATTAGGGCCTGAAGCCATCCTGCGGTGTTGCGGCCAGGTCACAAGAAAGCGAGTTGAAGAAAGGAGCTCAGGGGCACTGTAATTCACAAACCTGCAGAGTTATAAATGACAGCTATCGTCCAAAAATAGACTGAAGTAAGGCTGCCAAGAGGACTTGAAAGCGGGGCAGAATTGCAGGAAACCGATTTCAGGAGGTAGACTGGAATTGCATTGAAAGCATAGGAAAAGAGGCAGAACGTCCACAATGATGCACTTGGCCAAAAAGGGCGTATGCGTTTTTTCCTGAATATATTCAGGAAAAAACGCATACGCCCTTTTTGGCCAACCAAGCAAGCTTGCAAAGGAAATCTGCACTACAATGAAGTCTCACTTCCCCCCGGTCAAAAGGGCCATCTGAAAAAAGTGTAAAATCCAGAAAGGCAGGACAGGCCATGGAGAACTGGGAGCCTTGTTATGCTGATGGGCGGGATGTAAATTGCCAACAGACACTCGGGAGAAGTGTATGGTGTTTCCTGAAACATCTAAAAAACAACGCAACAGAACCTAGGGCACTGCCACTTATGGTCCTATAGCTTAGGGAAATTAAAATAAAAAAGACACAGCCACCCCAAAGTTTGGGACGCCTCTGTTTACAAGAACCTCGTTTACAGTACAAGTTCAACATCGCAGAAAGTGAAAAATGGATAAAGAAGTTGTGGTATTTACTTAAAAAGCAATATCACTCAGCAATGAAATCTATGTCATCAGGCCCTTAGCAGCACAATGAGTGGATTCAGGTATGATGATTCTAACTGAAATAAGTCACACAGAAAAAGAAACATCATAAGATATCAGTAATACACGGAATGTAAACTTGGCTACACAGGAACTGAATTACAGAACAGAACAGGGTCTCAAATTTAGAAAACCAACTTATGCTTGCTTAAGGGGAAAGGTGAGTTGGGGTGCTGCATAAAACCAGAGATTGAAATGAGCACAGATAAAGTTCCTTAAGCCAAATATGGAATAGACAAGAGCTACTCCTTGCTCAACGAAATGGACTCAACACCGCATATTAAATGCCTAAGAATGTACCTGACTAGTAAGTATCTTAAAACCTATGGATTGCTATGTCTCCGAAAGAGAATCAAGCGTGTGTACAGGGGCATAAACGCAGCAGTGATAGGATTGGAGAGGTTCGGTGAGCAAATGAAGACCCTTTGAAGTCATATTGCATGGTACCCATTCCACGGGTTTCAACTACCCAGGTTTTAGGTATTCTTCCTTCAGCTAAAACATGCATGTGGAACCCAGAGTATGATCAACCATGTGATCGGGAGACGTGTTCAAATATGTCTCAGTTTTCCTCCCCTGGTACTCGGGTGCAACATTCCAGACGCTTTACTAACACTCTCCCCACTTGGAGAGTCAGCGCCTTTAACCTCCTGTTTGGCCCAGTTTGCAATTTCTGCGGAAGATGAACAGGAATAGCGAGAACCAATGAGAGACTAGCTGGAGGTGTCTGGACGGGCAAATTTAACTCTCATTTCCCACCAGGAAGAGGAAATAACCAGAGGCTCAGCGTGCCGTGCCGGAACCAGATTAGGGCCTGAAGCCATCCTGCGGTGTTGCGGCCAGGTCACAAGAAAGCAAGTTGAAGAAAGGAGCTCAGGGGCACTGTAATTCACAAACCTGCAGAGTTATAAATGACAGCTATCGTCCAAAAATAGACTGAAGTAAGGTTGCCAAGAGGACTTGAAAGCGGGGAAGAATTGCAGGAAACCGATTTCAGGAGGTAGACTGGAATTGCATTGAAAGCATAGGAAAAGAGGCAGAACGTCCACAATGATGCACTTGGCCAAAAAGGGCGTATGCGTTTTTTCCTGAATATATTCAGGAAAAAACGCATACGCCCTTTTTGGCCAACCAAGCAAGCTTGCAAAGGAAATCTGCACTACAATGAAGTCTCACTTCCCCCCGGTCAAAAGGGCCATCTGAAAAAAGTGTAAAATCCAGAAAGGCAGGACAGGCCATGGAGAACTGGGAGCCTTGTTATGCTGATGGGCGGGATGTAAATTGCCAAGAGACACTCCGGAGAAGTGTATGGTGTTTCCTGAAACATCTAAAAAACAAAGCAACAGAGCCTAGGGCACTTCCACTTATGGTCCTATAGCTTAGGGAATTTAAAATCAAAAAGACACAGCCACCCCAAAGTTTGGAACGGCTCTGTTTACAAGAACCTCGTTTACAGTACAAGTTCAACATCGCAGAAAGTGAAAAATGGATAAAAAAGTTGTGGTATTTACTTACAAAGCAATATCACTCAGCAATGAAATCTGTGTCATCAGGCCCTTAGTAGCACAATGAGTGGATTCAGGTATGATGATTCTAACTGAAATAAGTCACACAGAAAAAGAAACATCATAAGATATCAGTAATACACGGAATGTAAACTTGGCTACACAGGAACTGAATTACAGAACAGAACAGGGTCTCAAATTTAGAAAACCAACCTATGCTTGCTTAAGGGTAAAGGTGAGTTGGGGTGCTGCATAAAACCAGAGATTGAAATGAGCACAGATAAAGTTCCTTAAGCCAAATATGGAATAGATAAGAGCTACTCCTTGCTCAAAGAAATGGACTCAAAACCCCATATTAAACGCCTAAGAATGTACCTGACTAGTAAGTATCTTAAAATCTATGGATTGCTATGTCTCCGAAAGAGAATCAAGCATGTGTACAGGGGCATAAACGCAGCAGTGATAGGATTGGAGAGGTTCGGTGAGCAAATGAAGACCCTTTGAAGTCATATTGCATGGTACCCATTCCACGGGTTTCAACTACCCAGGTTTTAGGTATTCTTCCTTCAGCTAAAACATGCATGTGGAACCCTGAGTATGATCAACCATGTGATCGGGAGACGTGTTCAAATATGTCTCAGTTTTCCTCCCCTGGTACTCGGGTGCAACATTCCAGACGCTTTACTAACACTCTCCCCACTTGGAGAGTCAGCGCCTTTAACCTCCTGTTTGGCCCAGTTTGCAATTTCTGCGGAAGATGAACAGGAATAGCGAGAACCAATGAGAGACTAGCTGGAGGTGTCTGGACGGGCAAATTTAACTCTCATTTCCCACCAGGAAGAGGAAATAACCAGAGGCTCAGCGTGCCGTGCCGGAACCAGATTAGGGCCTGAAGCCATCCTGCGGTGTTGCGGCCAGGTCAAAAGAAAGCAAGTTGAAGAAAGGAGCTCAGGGGCACTGTAATTCACAAACCTGCAGAGTTATAAATGACAGCTATCGTCCAAAAATAGACTGAAGTAAGGTTGCCAAGAGGACTTGAAAGCGGGGCAGAATTGCAGGAAACCGATTTCAGGAGGTAGACTGGAATTGCATTGAAAGCATAGGAAAAGAGGCAGAACGTCCACAATGATGCACTTGGCCAAAAAGGGCGTATGCGTTTTTTCCTGAATATATTCAGGAAAAAACGCATACGCCCTTTTTGGCCAACCAAGCAAACTTGCAAAGGAAATCTGCACTACAATGAAGTCTCACTTCCCCCCGGTCAAAAGGGCCATCTGAAAAAAGTGTAAAATCCAGAAAGGCAGGACAGGCCATGGAGAACTGGGAGCCTTGTTATGCTGATGGGCGGGATGTAAATTGCCAACAGACACTCAGGAGAAGTGTATGGTGTTTCCTGAAACATCTAAAAAACAAAGCAACAGAGCCTAGGGCACTTCCACTTATGGTCCTATAGCTTAGGGAAATTAAAATCAAAAAGACACAGCCACCCCAAAGTTTGGGACGCCTCCGTTTACAAGAACCTCGTTTACCATACAAGTTCAATATCACAGAAAGTGAAAAATGGATAAAGAACTTGTGGTACTTACGTACAATGCAGTATCACTCAGCAATGAAATCTATGTCATCAGGCCCATAGCAGCATAATGAGTGGATTCAGGTACGATGATTCTAACTGAAATAAGTCACACAGAAAAAGAAACATCATAAGATATCACTAATACACGGAATGTAAACTTGGCTACACAGGAACTGCATTCCAAAACAGAACAGGGTCTCAAATTTAGAAAACCAACTTATGCTTGCTTAAGGGGAAAGGTGAGTTGGGGTGCTGCATAAAACCAGAGATTGAAATGAGCACAGATAAAGTTCCTTAAGCCAAATATGGAATAGACAAGAGCTACTCCTTGCTCAACGAAATGGACTCAAAACCCCATATTAAACGCCTAAGAATGTACCTGACTAGTAAGTATCTTAAAACCTATGGATTGCTATGTCTCCCAAAGAGAATCAAACGTGTGCACAGGGGCATAAATGCAGCAGTGATAGGATTGGAGAGGTTCGGTGAGCAAATGAAGACCCTTTGAAGTCATATTGCACGGTACCCATTCCACGGGTCTCAAATCTCCAGGTTTAAGGTATTCTTCCTTCAGCTAAAACATGCATGTGGAACCCTGAGTATGATCAACCATGTGATCGGGAGACGTGTTCAAATATGTCTCAGTTTTCCTCCCCTGGTACTCGGGTGCAACATTCCAGACGCTTTACTAACACTCTCCCCACTTGGAGAGTCAGCGCCTTTAACCTCCTGTTTGGCCCAGTTTGCAATTTCTGCGGAAGATGAACAGGAATAGCGAGAACCAATGAGAGGCTAGCTGGAGGTGTCTGGACGGGCAAATTTAACTCTCATTTCCCACCAGGAAGAGGAAATAACCAGAGGCTCAGCGTGCCGTGCCGGAACCAGATTAGGGCCTGAAGCCATCATGCGGTGTTGCGGCCAGGTCACAAGAAAGCAAGTTGAAGAAAGGAGCTCAGGGGCACTGTAATTCACAAACCTGCAGAGTTATAAATGACAGCTATCGTCCAAAAATAGACTGAAGTAAGGTTGCCAAGAGGACTTGAAAGCGGGGCAGAATTGCAGGAAACCGATTTCAGGAGGTAGACTGGAATTGCATTGAAAGCATAGGAAAAGAGGCAGAACGTCCACAATGATGCACTTGGCCAAAAAGGGCGTATGCGTTTTTTCCTGAATATATTCAGGAAAAAACGCATACGCCCTTTTTGGCCAACCAAGCAAACTTGCAAAGGAAATCTGCACTACAATGAAGTCTCACTTCCCCCCGGTCAAAAGGGCCATCTGAAAAAAGTGTAAAATCCAGAAAGGCAGGACAGGCCATGGAGAACTGGGAGCCTTGTTATGCTGATGGGCGGGATGTAAATTGCCAACAGACACTCAGGAGAAGTGTATGGTGTTTCCTGAAACATCTAAAAAACAAAGCAACAGAGCCTAGGGCACTTCCACTTATGGTCCTATAGCTTAGGGAAATTAAAATCAAAAAGACACAGCCACCCCAAAGTTTGGGACGCCTCCGTTTACAAGAACCTCGTTTACCATACAAGTTCAATATCACAGAAAGTGAAAAATGGATAAAGAACTTGTGGTACTTACGTACAATGCAGTATCACTCAGCAATGAAATCTATGTCATCAGGCCCGTAGCAGCATAATGAGTGGATTCAGGTACGATGATTCTAACTGAAATAAGTCACACAGAAAAAGAAACATCATAAGATATCACTAATACACGGAATGTAAACTTGGCTACAGAGGAACTGCATTCCAAAACAGAACAGGGTCTCAAATTTAGAAAATCAACTTATGCTTGCTTAAGGGGAAAGGTGAGTTGGGGTGCTGCATAAAACCAGAGATTGAAATGAGCACAGATAAAGTTCCTTAAGCCAAATATGGAATAGACAAGAGCTACTCCTTGCTCAACGAAATGGACTCAAAACCCCATATTAAACGCCTAAGAATGTACCTGACTAGTAAGTATCTTAAAACCTATGGATTGCTATGTCTCCGAAAGAGAATCAAACGTGTGCACAGGGGCATAAATGCAGCAGTGATAGGATTGGAGAGGTTCAGTGAGCAAATGAAGACCCTTTGAAGTCATATTGCACGGTACCCATTCCACGGGTCTCAAATCTCCAGGTTTAAGGTATTCTTCCTTCAGCTAAAACATGCATGTGGAACCCAGAGTATGATCAACCATGTGAACGGGAGACGTGTTCAAATATGTCTCAGTTTTCCTACCCTGGTACTCGGGTGCAACACTCCAGACGCTTTACTAACACTCTCCCGACTTGGAGAGTCAGTCCCTTTAACCTCCTGTTTGGCCCAGTTTGCAATTTCTGCGGAAGATGAACAGGAATAGCGAGAACCAATGAGAGGCTAGCTGCAGGTGTCTGGACGGGCAAATTTAACTCTCATTTCCCACCAGGAAGAGGAATTAACCAAAGGCTCAGCATGCCGGGCCGGAACCAGATTAGGGCCTGAAGCCATCCTGCGGTGTTGCGGCCAGCTCACAAGAAAGCGAGTTGAAGAAAGGAGCTCAGGGGCACTGTAATTCACAAACCTGCAGAGTTATAAATGACAGCTATCGTCCAAAAATAGACTGAAGTAAGGCTGCCAAGAGGACTTGAAAGCGGGGCAGAATTGCAGGAAACCGATTTCAGGAGGTAGACTGGAATTGCATTGAAAGCATAGGAAAAGAGGCAGAACGTCCACAATGATGCACTTGGCCAAAAAGGGCGTATGCGTTTTTTCCTGAATATATTCAGGAAAAAACGCATACGCCCTTTTTGGCCAACCAAGCAAGCTTGCAAAGGAAATCTGCACTACAATGAAGTCTCACTTCCCCCCGGTCAAAAGGGCCATCTGAAAAAAGTGTAAAATCCAGAAAGGCAGGACAGGCCATGGACAACTGGGAGCCTTGTTATGCTGAAGGGCGGGATGTAAATTGCCAACAACCACTCGGGAGAAGTGTATGGTGTTTCCTGAAACATCTAAAAAACAAAGCAACAGAGCCTAGGGCACTTCCACTTATGGTCCTATAGTTTAGGGAATTTAAAATCAAAAAGACACAGCCACCCCAAAGTTTGGAATGGCTCTGTTTACAAGAACCTCGTTTACAGTACAAGTTCAACATCGCAGAAAGTGAAAAATGGATAAAAAAGTTGTGGTATTTACTTACAAAGCAATATCACTCAGCAATGAAATCTGTGTCACCAGGCCCTTAGTAGCACAATGAGTGGATTCAGGTATGATGATTCTAACTGAAATAAGTCACACAGAAAAAGAAACATCATAAGATATCAGTAATACACGGAATGTAAACTTGGCTACACAGGAACTGAATTACAGAACAGAACAGGGTCTCAAATTTAGAAAACCAACCTATGCTTGCTTAAGGGTAAAGGTGAGTTGGGGTGCTGCATAAAACCAGAGATTGAAATGAGCACAGATAAAGTTCCTTAAGCCAAATATGGAATAGATAAGAGCTACTCCTTGCTCAAAGAAATGGACTCAACACCGCATATTAAACGCCTAAGAATGTACCTGACTAGTAAGTATCTTAAAATCTAGGGATTGCTATGTCTCCGAAAGAGAATCAAGCATGTGTACAGGGGCATAAACGCAGCAGTGATAGGATTGGAGAGGTTCGGTGAGCAAATGAAGACCCTTTGAAGTCATATTGCATGGTACCCATTCCACGGGTTTCAACTACCCAGGTTTTAGGTATTCTTCCTTCAGCTAAAACATGCATGTGGAACCCAGAGTATGATCAACCATGTGATCGGGAGACGTGTTCAAATATGTCTCAGTTTTCCTCCCCTGGTACTCGGGTGCAACATTCCAGATGCTTTACTAACACTCTCCCCACTTGGAGAGTCAGCGCCTTTAACCTCCTGTTTGGCCCAGTTTGCAATTTCTGCGGAAGATGAACAGGAATAGCGAGAACCAATGAGAGGCTAGCTGGAGGTGTCTGGACGGGCAAATTTAACTCTCATTTCCCACCAGGAAGAGGAAATAACCAGAGGCTCAGCGTGCCGTGCCGGAACCAGATTAGGGCCTGAAGCCATCCTGCGGTGTTGCGGCCAGGTCACAAGAAAGCAAGTTGAAGAAAGGAGCTCAGGGGCACTGTAATTCACAAACCTGCAGAGTTATAAATGACAGCTATCGTCCAAAAATAGACTGAAGTAAGGTTGCCAAGAGGACTTGAAAGCGGGGCAGAATTGCAGGAAACCGATTTCAGGAGGTAGACTGGAATTGCATTGAAAGCATAGGAAAAGAGGCAGAACGTCCACAATGATGCACTTGGCCAAAAAGGGCGTATGCGTTTTTTCCTGAATATATTCAGGAAAAAACGCATACGCCCTTTTTGGCCAACCAAGCAAACTTGCAAAGGAAATCTGCACTACAATGAAGTCTCACTTCCCCCCGGTCAAAAGGGCCATCTGAAAAAAGTGTAAAATCCAGAAAGGCAGGACAGGCCATGGAGAACTGGGAGCCTTGTTATGCTGATGGGCGGGATGTAAATTGCCAACAGACACTCAGGAGAAGTGTATGGTGTTTCCTGAAACATCTAAAAAACAAAGCAACAGAGCCTAGGGCACTTCCACTTATGGTCCTATAGCTTAGGGAAATTAAAATCAAAAAGACACAGCCACCCCAAAGTTTGGGACGCCTCTTTTTACAAGAACCTCGTTTACCATACAAGTTCAATATCACAGAAAGTGAAAAATGGATAAAGAACTTGTGGTACTTACGTACAATGCAGTATCACTCAGCAATGAAATCTATGTCATCAGGCCCGTAGCAGCATAATGAGTGGATTCAGGTACGATGATTCTAACTGAAATAAGTCACACAGAAAAAGAAACATCATAAGATATCACTAATACACGGAATGTAAACTTGGCTACACAGGAACTGCATTCCAAAACAGAACAGGGTCTCAAATTTAGAAAACCAACTTATGCTTGCTTAAGGGGAAAGGTGAGTTGGGGTGCTGCATAAAACCAGAGATTGAAATGAGCACAGATAAAGTTCCTTAAGCCAAATATGGAATAGACAAGAGCTACTCCTTGCTCAACGAAATGGACTCAAAACCCCATATTAAATGCCTAAGAATGTACCTGACTAGTAAGTATCTTAAAACCTATGGATTGCTATGTCTCCGAAAGAGAATCAAACGTGTGCACAGGGGCATAAATGCAGCTAGTGATAGGATTGGAGAGGTTCAGTGAGCAAATGAAGACCCTTTGAAGTCATATTGCACGGTACCCATTCCACGGGTCTCAAATCTCCAGGTTTAAGGTATTCTTCCTTCAGCTAAAACATGCATGTGGAACCCAGAGTATGATCAACCATTTGAACGGGAGACGTGTTCAAATATGTCTCAGTTTTCCTACCCTGGTACTCGGGTGCAACACTCCAGACGCTTTACTAACACTCTCCCGACTTGGAGAGTCAGTCCCTTTAACCTCCTGTTTGGCCCAGTTTGCAATTTCTGCGGAAGATGAACAGGAATAGCGAGAACCAATGAGAGGCTAGCTGGAGGTGTATGGACGGGCAAATTTAACTCTCATTTCCCACCAGGAAGAGGAATTAACCAAAGGCTCAGCATGCCGGGCCGGAACCAGATTAGGGCCTGAAGCCATCCTGCGGGGTTGCGGCCAGCTCACAAGAAAGCGAGTTGAAGAAAGGAGCTCAGGGGCACTGTAATTCACAAACCTGCAGAGTTATAAATGACAGCTATCGTCCAAAAATAGACTGAAGTAAGGCTGCCAAGAGGACTTGAAAGCGGGGCAGAATTGCAGGAAACCGATTTCAGGAGGTAGACTGGAATTGCATTGAAAGCATAGGAAAAGAGGCAGAACGTCCACAATGATGCACTTGGCCAAAAAGGGCGTATGCGTTTTTTCCTGAATATATTCAGGAAAAAACGCATACGCCCTTTTTGGCCAACCAAGCAAGCTTGCAAAGGAAATCTGCACTACAATGAAGTCTCACTTCCCCCCGGTCAAAAGGGCCATCTGAAAAAAGTGTAAAATCCAGAAAGGCAGGACAGGCCAGGGAGAACTGGGAGCCTTGTTATGCTGATGGGCGGGATGTAAATTGCCAACAGACACTGGGGAGAAGTGTATGGTGTTTCCTGAAACATCTAAAAAACAAAGCAACAGAGCCTAGGGCACTGCCACTTATGGTCCTATAGCTTAGGGAAATTAAAATCAAAAAGACACAGCCACCCCAAAGTTTGGGACGCCTCTGTTTACAAGAACCTCGTTTACAGTACAAGTTCAACATCGCAGAAAGTGAAAAATGGATAAAGAACTTGTGGTACTTATGTACAATGCAATATCACTCAGCAATGAAATCTATGTCATCAGGCCCGTAGCAGCATAATGAGTGGATTCAGGTACGATGATTCTAACTGAAATAAGTCACACAGAAAAAGAAACATCATAAGATATCACTAATACACGGAATGTAAACTTGGCTACACAGGAACTGCATTCCAAAACAGAACAGGGTCTCAAATTTAGAAAACCAACATCTGCTTGCTTAAGGGGAAAGGTGAGTTGGGGTGCTGCATAA
Organism: Delphinus delphis; assembly: GCF_949987515.2. Lineage (NCBI taxonomy): Eukaryota > Metazoa > Chordata > Mammalia > Artiodactyla > Delphinidae > Delphinus > Delphinus delphis. The sequence continues at coordinate 3,960 of NW_027192903.1, read as the reverse complement.
AACCAGAGATTGAAATGAGCACAGATAAAGTTCCTTAAGTCAAATATGGAATAGACAAGAGCTACTCCTTGCTCAACAAAATGGACTCAACACCCCATATTAAACACCAAGGAATGTACCTGACTAGTAAGTATCTTAAAACCTAGGGATTGCTATGTCTCCGAAAGAGATCAAGCGTGTGTACTGGGGCATAAACGCAGCAGTGATAGGATTGGAGAGGTTCGGTGAGCAAATGAAGACCCTTTGAAGTCATATTGCATGGTACCCATTCCACGGGTTTCAACTACCCAGGTTTTAGGTATTCTTCCTTCAGCTAAAACATGCATGTGGAACCCAAGTATGATCAACCATGTGAACGGGAGACGTGTTCAAATATGTCTCAGTTTTCCTCCCCTGGTACTCGGGTGCAACATTCCAGACGCTTTACTAACACTCTCCCCACTTGGAGAGTCAGCGCCTTTAACCTCCTGTTTGGCACAGTTTGCAATTTCTGCGGAAGATGAACAGGAATAGCGAGAACCAATGAGAGGCTAGCTGGAGGTGTCTGGACGGGCAAATTTAACTCTCATTTCCCACCAGGAAGAGGAAATAACCAAAGGCTCAGCGTGCCGTACCGGAAGCAGATTAGGGCCTGAAGCCATCCTGCGGTGTTGCGGCCAGGTCACAAGAAAGCGAGTTGAAGAAAGGATCTCAGGGGCACTGTAATTCACAAACCTGCAGAGTTATAAATGACAGCTACCGTCCAAAAATATACTGAAGTAAGGCTGCCAAGAGGACTTGAAAGCGGGGCAGAATTGCAGGAAACCGATTTCAGGAGGTAGACTGGAATTGCATTGAAAACATAGGAAAAGAGGCAGAACGTCCACAATGATGCACTTGGCCAAAAAGGGCGTATGCGTTTTTTCCTGAATATATTCAGGAAAAAACGCATACGCCCTTTTTGGCCAACCAAGCAAGCTTGCAAAGGAAATCTGCACTACAATGAAGTCACACTTCCCCCCGGTCAAAAAGGCCATCTGAAAAAAGTGTAAAATCCAGAAAGGCAGGACAGGCCATGGACAACTGGGAGCCTTGTTATGCTGATGGGCGGGATGTAAATTGCCAACAACCACTCAGGAGAAGTGTATGGTGTTTCCTGAAACATCTAAAAAACAAAGCAACAGAGCCTAGGGCACTTCCACTTATGGTCCTATAGCTTAGGGAAATTAAAATCAAAAAGACACAGCCACCCCAAATTTGGAACGGCTCTGTTTACAAGAACCTCGTTTACAGTACAAGTTCAACATCGCAGAAAGTGAAAAATGGATAAAGAACTTGTGGTACTTACGTACAATGCAGTATCACTCAGCAATGAAATCTATGTCATCAGGCCCGTAGCAGCATAATGAGTAGATTCAGGTACGATGATTCTAACTGAAATAGGTCACACAGAAAAAGAAACATCATAAGATATCACTAATACACGGAATGTAAACTTGGCTACACAGGAACTGAATTCCAAAACAGAACAGGGTCTCAAATTTAGAAAACCAACTTATGCTTGCTTAAGGGGAAAGGTGAGTTGGGTTGCTGCATAAAACCAGAGATTGAAATGAGCACAGATAAAGTTCCTTAAGCCAAATATGGAATAGACAAGAGCTACTCCTTGCTCAACGAAATGGACTCAACACCCCATATTAAACGCCTAAGAATGTACCTGACTGGTAAGTATCTTAAAACCTATGGATTGCTATGTCTCCGAAAGAGAATCAAGCGTGTGTACAGGGGCATAAACGCAGCAGTGATAGGATTGGAGAGGTTCGGTGAGCAAATGAAGACCCTTTGAAGTCATATTGCATGGTACCCATTCCACGGGTTTCAACTACCCAGGTTTTAGGTATTCTTCCTTCAGCTAAAACATGCATGTGGAACCCAAGTATGATCAACCATGTGAACGGGAGACGTGTTCAAATATGTCTCAGTTTTCCTCCCCTGGTACTCGGGTGCAACATTCCAGACGCTTTACTAACACTCTCCCCACTTGGAGAGTCAGCGCCTTTAACCTCCTGTTTGGCCCAGTTTGCAATTTCTGCGGAAGATGAACAGGAATAGCGAGAACCAATGAGAGGCTAGCTGGAGGTGTCTGGACGGGCAAATTTAACTCTCATTTCCCACCAGGAAGAGGAAATAAACAAAGGCTCAGCGTGCCGTACCGGAAGCAGATTAGGGCCTGAAGCCATCCTGCGGTGTTGCGGCCAGGTCACAAGAAAGCAAGTTGAAGAAAGGATCTCAGGGGCACTGTAATTCACAAACCTGCAGAGTTATAAATGACAGCTATCGTCCAAAAATAGACTGAAGTAAGGCTGCCAAGAGGACTTGAAAGCGGGGCAGAATTGCAGGAAACCGATTTCAGGAGGTAGACTGGAATTGCATTGAAAGCATAGGAAAAGAGGCAGAACGTCCACAATGATGCACTTGGCCAAAAAGGGCGTATGCGTTTTTTCCTGAATATATTCAGGAAAAAACGCATACGCCCTTTTTGGCCAACCAAGCAAGCTTGCAAAGGAAATCTGCACTACAATGAAGTCTCACTTCCCCCCGGTCAAAAGGGCCATCTGAAAAAAGTGTAAAATCCAGAAAGGCAACAGGCAATTGAGATCTGGGAGCCTTGTTATGCTGATGGGCGGGATGTAAATTGCCAACAGACACTCGGGAGAAGTGTATGGTGTTTCCTGAAACATCTAAAAAACAAAGCAACAGAGCCTAGGGCACTGCCACTTATGGTCCTATAGCTTAGGGAAATTAAAATCAAAAAGACACAGCCACCCCAAAGTTTGGGACGCCTCTGTTTACAAGAACCTCGTTTACAGTACAAGTTCAATATCGCAGAAAGTGAAAAATGGATAAAGAAGTTGTGGTATTCACTTACAAAGCAATATCACTCAGCAATGAATTCTATGTCATCAGGCCCTTAGCATCACAATGAGTGGATTCATGTATGATGATTCTAACTGAAATAAGTCACACAGAAAAAGAAACATCATAAGATATCACTCATACACGGAATGTAAACTTGGCTACACAGGAACTGAATTCCAAAACAGAACAGGGTCTCAAATTTAGAAAACCAACTTATGCTTGCTTAAGGGGAAAGGTGAGTTGGGTTGCTGCATAAAACCAGAGATTGAAATGAGCACAGATAATGTTCCTTAAGCCAAATATGGAATAGACAAGAGCTACTCCTTGCTCAACGAAATAGACTCAACACCGCATATTAAACGCCTAAGAATGTACCTGACTAGTAAGTATCTTAAAACCTATGGATTGCTATATCTCCGAAAGAGAATCAAGCATGTGTACAGGGGCATAAACGCAGCAGTGATAGGATTGGATAGGTTCGGTGTGCAAATGAAGACCCTTTGAAGTCATATTGCATGGTACCCATTCCACGGCTTTCAACTACCCAGGTTTTAGGTATTCTTCCTTCAGCTAAAACATGCATGTGGAACCCAGAGTATGATCAACCATGTGATCGGGAGACGTGTTCAAATATGTCTCAGTTTTCCTCCCCTGGTACTTGGGTGCAACATTCCAGACGCTTTACTAACACTCTCCCCACTTGGAGAGTCAGCGCCTTTAACCTCCTGTTTGGCACAGTTTGCAATTTCTGCGGAAGATGAACAGGAATAGCGAGAACCAATGAGAGGCTAGCTGGAGGTGTCTGGACGGGCAAATTTAACTCTCATTTCCCAACAGGAAGAGGAAATAACCAAAGGCTCAGCGTGCCATACCGGAACCAGATTAGGGCCTGAAGCCATCCTGCGGTGTTGCGGCCAGCTCAAAAGAAAGCGAGTTGAAGAAAGGAGCTCAGGGGCACTGTAATTCACAAACCTGCAGAGTTATAAATGACAGCTATCGTCCAAAAATAGACTGAAGTAAGGCTGCCAAGAGGACTTGAAAGCAGGGCAGAATTGCAGGAAA